>NW_020948739.1:2095099-2168961 GCF_900497805.2 Vombatus ursinus
CACACACACACACACACACACACACACACACACACACACACACACACGGAATGTCTTTGATTGATTAAACTAAGTGTGCGGGTATTTTCCGCACTTCTGGTTCATTGTTTAAATTAATAAATGTTCTTACTTAACAAAGGTAATTACTTTTAAGTGAGGTAATCAATGAATTCCTTCCTCCCCTTACAATAGGATCAGGGATTTAGAACTAGAAGGAAATTTAACAATCATCTAGTACCACCCCACCTCCATTCCTTCCCCCTCCCCCTATTTTAAAGATGAGGAAACTGAGGCTCAGAGAGATTAAGTGACTTTTCTGAGATTATGGGGATAGTAAGTGTTGGAGAGGGGATTTGAACCCAAACCATTCGATGCACCATACTGAGTGTATTTGGCATAGTTATTGATTTTTTTGTAAAATGAAGACATCTGTGAGACAAGTCTGCAGCCTAGAAGCATGAGAAACATTTTATTTGACTGAAGACATTTTACATATCTTTTGACTCTTCCACTTGAAAGGTTTAAAGTCAACAACTTGTGGTCTGTAACAGATAGGAATCCTACTTATTAGTTCTGGCCTGATTAAATCTTTTCAGTCACGTCGTGATCAAGCATTTTTCAAACTCTTTGGATTGTCAAATCAGTTTTTTCCACCATTGAGGTTACAATAATATGACCATACATTGGTATAGAGCATCCTATTTTACAAAGAGCTTTCTCATGTGCCATCTCATTTGATAATAAGAGGAAGCTTACTGTACTATAAATAATTCTGGACCTGAACTCCCAGGACCTAGGTTCAAATTGTTCCTCAAGGTGTGAACAAATAACAGAAACCTTCTACATTTAATCCTTTTTATTTGACTGTCGGTTTTTTGAAGGCATATCCCTAGCATTAAGCACAGTGCCTATTAAGCACTTAATAGGTACTTCATAGGGCATGTGGAATGGTTCAGTGCATAGAGCACCAGGCCTGGAGTCAGGAAATCCTGAGTTCAAATCCAGTTTCAGAGGAAGGAAATGCAAATCACTCCAGTATCTTTCCCCCAAAATCCCAAATGGGATCACTGAGAGTCAAACATGACTGGAAATGACTGAACAACAACACATAGTATTTAAAAAATGCTTATTGATTGATTGAAAATAAGTAAATGTTCTTAACTTTACAGTGAATTATGCTTCCTATCTTAAAGCACTTTATTATCATAGATAACTTAATAGAAATGCCAAGCTATTACCTGATACTAACAACAACAATAATAATATAAATAATGGATAACATAATAACAATAACAACAACAATAATAATATTCAGAATGGATATTTATACAGTCCTTTAAAATGTCTAAGCTGATTTATATGCATTATTTTATTTGAGTCTCACAATTACCTAATGAGATGGTCAGTGTTAAATATTATTATCTGTCCATTCTATAAATGACTCAGAAAGGTCTGAGGTAACATTGCAAAGCAGTGGCAAAACTGGCGCCCAACTCTAGGTTTGAGACATTTATAGCGCCACACTATTGCCTCTGTGTAAATTTGAGAAGTCTAGATCTGAATGCTTGTCCAGGGAGTGGTTCCTTTTAGTTTTCATTTGAAGGCACCTAATATATAACACCCAGGATCGAGTTATTCTGTGTTAAAAAAAAAAAATCCTTCCTCCTTATTGGCTGCCATATTACTAGTCTTGTGGGAAGTGGACGCTATATGAGCTCCGTTGCCTTGGAAGTGTATTCTATTCCATGTCTTTATTTATATGGTTAGAAGATCACAGAGTTGGATAGATACTCAGAAGTTTTCCAGTATTTCCCCCCACCCCTCAGAGAATGCAAACACCATTATTGAGTAATCTTACTTTGAAGATAGAGCTATTGGCTGTTCTTTTTTTCAGTATGGATTTTGCAGAGATGATCATTACATCCCCAGCATGCTTACCCACACTAAATAGGAATTGGAAATGCCCTCTGCTTTACTCATAGGTTGTCAGATCTCAAGGAGCAGCGTCTCCAAAGTGAGGGCCATGACCTAACCCCCAAGGGATGTGTGATTAACCAGAGAACAGGAAGATAGGTGGCATCTTGGCCTTCAATAGCCAATCATGGGGCTTGTCTACAGCATGGCCATACCTACCCCTTTCTCCCAACACTCCCTCAATCAGGCATCTCCCTCTACTGTGGAAGTTCCCAACCTCCCCTCCTTATAGGCCAGGTGCCTGGGCACCCATAACAGCAGCAGCAGCAGAAGTCAGATATCTTTGGGAACATTCACCCTTGCTCCCTTCTCCATCACCTCATGGTTCCACCAGATACCCCTTGGAGCAGTGACCAATGAGTAACAATCTTTATGACAATATGAATCCAGTGTAGAATTCTGCAAACTTTTTAAAAAAAATTAAAAAAAATTTTCAAAAATTCTAAGATGAACAGGTGCCAAAAAAGATTTCCATAAATGAAGTAGAACAGAAAAAGATTATCTGTTAAGCTGTGAATCTTTATTATTTACAACTTGCTTCCCTTAAAGTCGAGGAACAACCACTTATTAAGTGCCTACTATCTACCAGGCACTAACTGCAAGGCAGCTAGTTAGCGCAGCAGATAGAATACTGGGACTGGAGTCAAGAGGACCTGAGTTCAAGTGTGGCCACAAACACTTACTAGCTGTGTGACCCTGGGCAGGTCACTTAACCTGTTTGCCTCAGTTCTTCATCTGTAAAAAATGAGCTGGAGAAGGAAATGGCGAACCACTTCAGTATCTTTGCCAAGAAAACTGCAAATGGGGTCATGGAGAGTTGGGCGTGACTGAAATGACTCAACAACAACAAAAATCCGTGGGACACTGTGCTAAGAGCTGGAGATACAAATGCAAGAAAAAAGAAAGACAAGCCCTGCCCTAAAGGTGCTACATTCTAATACCAGAAGACCACACAACTGAAAAGTGGGCAAGTAGAAGTCTGGAAGGGGAATAAAAGATGATTGGCCTGGACCTCTCCACAAAATGGCGGCCATGGGAGGAAATCACCAGTGAGAGGAGAAAGATGACGCAGGCTGCTCCAGAGTGAGGAGGCCAGGGACTGAAGCAGCTGAGGCATATTGGCAAAATCCAGAAAGTCAGAAGCAAAACTGAGAGGGAAATGGGGGAAAAAAAAGCAAACAGTAAATTTAACAACCTGCAACTTTCAAAGCTGCCCTGATTTCTGTTTCCTTATGAACACCCCCCTGTTCTCTTCTACGCATCTTAAAAATGCTTCACTTTTTTTTTTTTGGCAACACTCTAGCTAGCTCTCTCCTCCCTCCCCCATACCTGCACCTCCCAAATCCACACACTTGTGATGTAGAATTCTACAACCTTGACAGGGTTCTGTTTGCTTTAGTCTTGTATACTAGAGGCAGTGTGATGTACTGGTTAAACTGCTGGGTTTTGAGTCAGGAAGACCTGCATTCAAATTCCCCTTTGTTTCTTTTTTGTACTTTAGTCAATTCCCAATATGGTTAGAGATGAGTTGTTATCTCCTTTGGTCATTTGGAAGTCCCTCATGCTGAAAAAAATCACTGACCCTTTGAGTATTCAGGTCCAGTGTATTGCTTTTTGTCAAGCCTGATTAGTTAAAGTATGGTTTCAGACTGATAGAGTAGTTGTCACAGTCCAGGCCCCTTGGAACATTGCCTTTCTCCCCATGTCTAGTTTGCAAAAGCAATATAGAAGTATTAATACTCTGGCATCTCATCAGTCTGTCAATCAATTAATAAAACAATAAGCATTTATTTAGCCCCTAGAATGTGCTAGACACTGGAGTAGGCACTGGGGAGAAAAAGACAAAAATAAAACCATTTTTTGTTATTAAGGAGCCTGTGTTCTATTGGGGGAAATAATATATGCACACATCAGTTTGTTGTTGTTCAGTCATTTTCAGTCATTTCTGACCCTCTGCAGCCCCATTTGGGGTTTTATTGGCAAAGATAGTGGAGTGGTTTGCCCTTTCCTTCTCTACCTCATTTTACAGATGAGGAAACTGTGGCGAAGTGACTTGCCCAGGGTCCCACAGTGAGTGTGTGAGGCCAGATTTGAACTCAGGAAGTTGAGTTTCTTGACTCTAGGCCTGACACTCTACCCACTGTGCCACTTAGGTGCCCTGTACACATCAGTAGATCCAAAATATTCACAAAGTAAAAATAAGGCGATTTTAGAAGGACAGGCCCCAGAAGCTGTGTGGATCAGAAGTGCTGCATATAAGAAATGGCCAAACTCAGTGATGTGCTATAGATTTTATCCTTCTTTGGGAAATCAAATTGCATAAAGTCAAATTTTTGGTCTGAGCTTGTTGGAAAGGGGTGAAATTGCCCGTTCCTACAGATTTTTTTTAAAGGTATTTAATCATGGAAGTCTAGATATGAACCCTGTCAGGAGCTTCAACTTTCAATCCATCCAGGTGGGTGTTTTTGCTTGCTAAGATCCTTTCCCTCTTTCCCAATATCCTTTCCCTCTTCAACCCAGAAACATGCTCCAAATATGAACCTGATCCCTAGATAATTAATTCCAAATTTAGTGTGCTGTTGGCTTCCATTTAGTTCAATCCATTTAGTATTTATTGAGCCCTTATGGATTATATGATGCTTTACTAGGTGGAGGTCATTAGGCAGGAGTATGCTGGTAAATATTTAACTATCAGCTCTCTGAAAAAATGTACACAAAAAAACTTTAAAATTTAATCTTCATCACTATAATTTTCTCCATCACTTTCTCAAGTCTAGACAATCAGCAAAACAATAAATCAGTCCCTGATTTGTAGTGTATTCTGATTTCTAAGGTCTAAGTGTTCTCAATAAAAATTTAACAATGGGGCCAGTAGGAGCTAACTCCAGCACACCTCTGACATTAGGATACAGTAAAAAAGGAGGGAATATCCTTGACCTTAAGGATCTTAGTTGGTTTAATTTGCACTCTCATTCTGTCTTGCCTTTGAGTTTTTGTGAGTTCTCTTAAATGAGAATATTATGAGACCTGTTCCTTCTATGGAACTTCCCTTATGTATTCCAGTCTGGTGGAAGGAGAGATTATTGATGACTACAATAGTTTGCAGGACAAGGATGGATGGAGAGGCCAAAAAGGAGAAGGCTTTAGAGGAATGAATAGTGTGAGCACAGGTGTGGGATAAGAAGTCATGACTGCGGAGCAGTAGTCATAATACTGATTCACATTTCTATGGTGCTTTGTGGCTACAGATCGTTGCTTTTACATACACACGTTGTCCCCAAAGTCTTATGTTCTATTTTATTATTTTCTGTTTTAGATTATTTCTATCACTTGTCACCTCTGTTCATCTAGATTATAGAAAATTGACTACATATTTTAATCAGCTCTGAACACAAAAGACTTTCCCATCAAGTCAAGGTTTGAGCTGTTCATTGGTGGAGGATTCATTAAAATAGCAACTAGTAGGAAAAACTCTGATCTCTTGGTTTTGTAAATACTGTTGCCTTATTGACACTCATCAAGCATTTATTATTGTCTACTATATGCCAGGCACTTTGCTAGGTACTGGTGATATAAGTACAAAGAATGAAACCACCCCTACTCACAAGGCTTTATCTTCCAATGGGGGAGACAAATATATATTGAATAAATTGAAATAAATATAAAAATAGTTTGGCAGAAGGCGCAATGAGTTGGGGTGTCAGGATAAGGCACTGGACTTGGAAAGACCTGTGTTCAAATCCTGCCTCAAACTCTTACTACCTATGTGACCCTTGTCAAATCACTTAATGTCTCTGGGTCTCATTTTTCTGGGAAAATGGGGAAATGGGGTTGGATTTGATGGCATCTAAGTTCTCTTCCATCTCTAAATCTATGATCCTATAAAAGTCATTATAATTAGTAAGACATTCTGACTTATGGGAAGTATTGGGATGAAGCTGAACATGGACATTTTTGTAATCTAAGGGCCAATTTAAAGCACTTAGTATAGATGACATGTATTTTGGGGAATGGTTGGAAAGCTGTTCTCAGGGAGTAAAAGGGAGAACTGGAATAAAAATGGGAAAGGAGTAATGGTACATAGTTCACACTTAGATTGTCTTTATTTCTCTTTGGTGTCCTGATGGTTTGGTTATTTAGCGCGACCTTAGGATAATTATCTATCAAGCTTGATTTAAATTGTTTTTGAAATATCTTTGCAATTTTGAGAGCATGTGTGCCCACTGATGATTATAAAAATATGAAAAATACCAGTGTGATTCACAGTGGTGCAACTGGGCCAACCTTGGTTGCTAATCCTTTTTTCCCATCTTTTGCTTTTGCTTAATTTGCTCTGAGGTCTGTAGCAGATGTATGATAATCAAGCAGAATGCCAGGTCTCATCATTCAGGCAGGTGTTGGACCACCGTGCTCTCAAGGGGGGAGAACCAAAAAGACAGGCGTTGAATACAATTCTCTGTCTCCCTGGCTCTTTCTCTCTTCCTTTTCTTTTCTCTTTCATTTCTGAGCACCAAATTTTTTATTGAGAGGCACTTTGAAAGGAATTCTGAAATGTTTCTGAAGTGGAGAATTCTCCTCCCTGAATCAGGTAGTGGGGACATATTGCCTTCTATGCGCAGAGCAAGCCAGTGCAATTAAATGACGTGACTTTTGCCAACATCTGGACTTCGGACAAAGATTCATTCTGCAAGCAACTCTAGTTTGTTCAGCATCATTAATGCTTCATCTAGCGTATTGACGTTTTCAGCTCTCTTAGATAAGCAAGAAACTGTAACATCATACAGGAGACAGTATGGTACAATGGAAAGAGCACTCTGGACTTGAAGGACCTGGGTTCCAATCATTCCTCAGATGCTTCTTTCTTGTGAGACCTTGGGCAAGTCACTTTACTTCCCTACATCTGTTTCCTCATTTTTAAGATGAAGGATGGTGTCTGAGGTCTCTTTCAGGTCTAGGTCTATGTATAGGGGTGGGGACCAGCAGCTTCAAGGCCACGTGTGGCCTTCTAGGTCTTCAAGTACAACCCTTTGACTAAATCCAAACTTCACAGAACAAATCTCCTTAATAAAAAGATTTGTTCTGTAAAAATTGGACTCAGTCAAAGGGCTGCATTTAAGGACGTAATGGGCCACATGTGGCCTCGAAATGCAGGTTCCGCACTCTGACTGGTTCTCATTGCACAATACGTAGTCTCTGCGGAGTTATCTGCATCAGCTACCCCTTCATACAAAAGCCATAGAAGGAAGGCCTTTTCAGTTGGCTAGTACACTGGCTCGGGGAGTTCTAATTTCATATTCACAAAAGTTGAATGTTATACCAATGAAGTGATGAGCCCCTTGAATTACTACTTATCAAAAATAGAATCTCAGAAATGAGAGACCACTGAGTTATGGAAATTTTCTGTATGGTACATGCAAACTGTGTGCTATGGTAGTGCTATGGAGGGCTCTTAAAATTAATGATCTGTTTGAGGATCTGGTATAAGCTGCCATTTTTCATCTGCTTGTAACTTTGATAAAAGAATTCACTCATGGCAGCTACTTTGCATTTGTAATTTTAAAACTTAAAAACGTTCGCTTTCTATTTTTCAAATGACCAGATGCACAAGCTTAAGAACCACAGTTCTGGGGTGTATTTCTCTGAACATCTCTAATGGTAAAAAGCAATTAATGCTTTTTGAATCCAGGTTTTAGGGATTATAGCAGTACTGTCTGCTTATGCAGTGCCCTTTGCACAAGCCCAGCCTTGCCATGAAGAGCCTCGGTCTGAGCAACCTCAAACTGGTTTCTTATCATGGTGTACACTTTTTTGGCAGGCACATGCATTTGATATCTATGTTGATGAATAAACTTAATGCTATTTAGTGACATAGGATTGGCATAAAGTAATGAGATAAATATCCCAAAGCCAGTTCATAGATAGATAGATAGATATTAGCACTTTATACTTTAAAAAGTAATTTCCCAGGGCAGCTAGGTGGTGCAGTAGATAGAGCGCCAGCCCTGGATTCAGGAGGACCTGAGTTCAAATCCGGCCTCAGACACATGACACTGACTAGCTGTGTGACCCTGGGCAAGTCACTTAACCCCATTGCCTAGCCAAAAAAAAAAATAATAATTTCCCCATGATAACCCTGTGAGGTAGGTGAAATATAGTCACTCCCATATTATTGACGAAAAAATTGAGGTACAGAGAATTTCTGTGACTTGTTTATTGTAACCCTGCTCAGCATCAATCAACAGGCATTTTTCAAGCATATATGATATACTTGGCACTTGCTAGGTGATACCTTATGGTCTTTGGGGGTAACTACATGTACATACATAAGTATATGTAAATTAACTACATAATAAAAATAAGGTTTTTTGGTGGGTGGGGGAGGCCCTAGCAACTGGGAAGGTCAACATAAGTTTCACCTAAGAGGTAGCAATTAATCTAAAATTTGAAGGAAAAGAGTTATTCTTAGAGATGGAGTTGAGGAAAGAGTACATTCTAGGTGTGGAGAGGAACCTGTGTAAATGCACAGAGATGGGAGATGGCAGGTCATGTTGGAGGTACAGGTAGATACAGGTAGGAGTATATAGGTACTCATTGATTTACATGTTCTCTCACTCTTTATATGTAAGTTCCTTGGGGTCAGGGCTGTTCTTGGATTTTTGTCTTTTTGTTGTTTCTTTGCCTGGCTCCTGTTTTGTATAAGTGATTAATAAGTGTTTGTTGGTTGATTGACAAGGAACAGCCAGAAGACCATGCTGAATTTGAGAAGCCTGCAATCAATCAATCAATCAATAAACATTTATTAAGCACCAACTCTGTTCCAGGCACTATGGATTTAAATGCTAAGGGCTAGGGATAAAAAAAGGCAATCCCTGCCCTCAAGGAGCTTATAATCTAATGTCATTTAGACATATGGTGGTGTGTAAGTGGAGCTCAGAAAAGAGATCTGAATAGTCAGTCTCATTTTTTTATAATCCTACTTTGTCCACTGAGAGACTGTGATTTCATCCAGGGCAACAGGGCAATGAAATCATATGAGTTTCGAATAGGAAAAGACCATCTTTTCCCCTTGTAACTCCCTATAGCACCTGTAGCAGGATGCTGTGCATGTAGATGCTTAATAAATGTTGCCTGAGTGTAAAAAAAACAAACAAACAAAACAAAAAACATCTTAAAAAGCCCAGCCAAACAAAGCTGACAACATATGAAATATGGTGGTTGTTTTTTCCTTTTCATCTCATTAACCTCATTGATGATAAAAAGATTTGGAATGAGAAATGGTGCCATTCAGAATTAAAGGACACCTAAAGGATGGGGGATAAGTGTGATTATCTTAACATCATTGGGTACTTTGATTAGATGGTTTTCTTTATAGGGTTTTATCCGAGTTTGGGTGAGCAAGTCTTCAGAGGATGATGCCAATGTAGAAGAGGCATCAGACTGGTGAGCCTCAAGTCACCTCATGTGCCACCTAAGTTTTACTTCTCCTGTGAGCTCCCACATGTATTTAGAACAGGGGCCTTAGGAGAAGGTACCCAGAGTGAAGGAAGCAAAGATCCTTTAAATCAGAGGATTTATTTTTGTGTGTGCTTTGGTTCCTTTGACAGTCTGGTGAGGGGTATGGACACCTTCTTAGAATGTTTTCAAATGCATAATATAAAATTATGAGATTTCACAGGAAATCAGTACAGTTACCGAAATGTATTTTAAAAAGTACACAGACTTCAGGTTAAGAACCACTTTAATAATAATAGCTGACATTTATGTAGTGCTTTATATATTTGATTCCCACAGTAATTCTTCAAGATGGGTGCTGTTATGAGGAAATTGAGACTGACCTGCTCAGGGTCACACAGCTAGTAAAAGTCTAAGGCAGGATTTGAACTCAGGGCTTCCTGACTCCAGGCCCCATGCTGTATCAACTCCAGCAACTAGCTGCCTCTTAATCCATTTCTAGTCCACTAAATCAATGCTTTAAATCCACTTGATATTAACTGGAATTTGAAAGGCAGCAGGGTCTCAGCTGTTGGAACAACAACTACCCAGTGATGGTTATGGATCATCAGAGAACTTTGCTCCATTTACTTTGTCACCCCAGTCCAGGGAATTGCTGTGTAGACTTTCTGTACAGTCAGTCAGTCGGTCAGTCAACTAGTGTTTAAGCCTGCTATATTGAGTTTGAGAGGCCTGCAGTCAATCATGAATCAATAAATGCCTACTATGTGCTAGGCACAATGCCAAGCTCTGGGGACACAAAAAAGCCTCCCCCCCAAACAAAAATAGCCCCTGCTCTCAAGGAGCTCTCTTCTCTCTGGTTTCCTAGTGATTGACCTTGCCTTGCCCCGTGGGTTGGAGTTCTGGTGACTCCGACCATGGCCCTCACTAAGCTTTTATAAATCTCCCCTGGGAAATTGCTGGTCACCTGATTCAAATTGTATTTTTCAGATGGGTCTTTTAGGGCAAGAAGTGAACAGTTTACATGGATCAGTTTATGATGCAGTCCATAGTAAACTGTGGTCTTTATTTGATATCATTATAATGAGAGTGAAAAGCAGAGGATTATGAGATTTTGAGCAGGTCTGTTAGAGCATCACAGATTCTAAAGCATTTCTGAACAGTCAAACTATTTGTGTGTGTGTGTGTGTGTGTGTGTGTGTGTATTGTGATCTGTGAACCAGTGCTGTTATTCTAGGGTACCATCAATGAAGAAACTCCCTTTACCAATGCAAACTTGTAGCTGCTTGCCTGGGGCACTAAGAGGATAAATGACTTGTTGAGGGTCTCATGTCAGAGGGGGGCCTTGAATACAGTTCTTCCTGTCTTCTATGTTGCATTAAACTTGAGTTCTTTGGGGACACTAAGAGCAATTCTGGTGAATTAAAAAAAAAAGATGTCAAACTTCCCCAGAGAAGATGGCTCATTAGCAGAGTCTAATCAATACTATTTCCCCTGAACTTTCTCATTAACAGCATGAGATTTGGGGTAATAACCTCTGTAGTTATTTTTAGAGATTACCATTATCCATCTATGCCATACAAGTAATATGCAAACGAACAAACAAAATTGCTGTAAATGGAAAAAAAAACCACAGGACAAAAAACCCCTGAAGGAACAAATATCCTAAGTACAGTCTTTGCTTCTCATCTTTTGCCACTCTTTGCTGATATTCGGGCATAGATAATTTGAAAGTACAATTTTTATAACCAAGGGAAATAAAAGGGTGCGGATTGACCTGTTGCCAGTGTGGTAACAGATGTTTTGGTTTCTTCCATGTAATGTCAGCTTACATGTCATAATTTTGAGAGAATGTGAAAAAATGCTAAAAAAAATTCCATCTCCTCAGTTTCTTTATATCATCAGTAATTCAGAAGGGTACCCAGGGTCTTTGGAAGACTGAGTGACAGCTGCGTAGTATCTAATTTAATCCATCACATTAAAAAGTGGTCAGACAACACTTAATAGATACTTGATAACTGTTTCTTGATGAGATAGAGAAGAATGAAGTTTGTAACTTCCTCTATTCTATGCAATTTAGCTGAATGATAGATCTTCTTTATAATTGCCACAGAGCTATCTATGGACAAACCTGATGGAAAAATTTGAATTTCACGAGAGACCTCCACAGGACACATCCCATGTACCTGCTTTGTATTTCTAGGCAAGTCTTTGTTCAGTTGTTTGGAACCTGAAGCTCTGATTTTCTTCTCTTTGCCACAGCAAATCTGAAAGGCTGAAACAAAGGGCCAGAAGGGGAGAGCTTCTATATATAGTTCATGATTTTGTGTGTGTATGTGTGTGTGTGTGTGTGTGTGTGTATACATACATACACATATATACACATATACATAGATACATCTGTGTGTACATATAAACATGTGTGTATAGTGTATCATTTGTGTGTGTAGAGCTGTTTGGTTTCTTTTACCTGTTCTAAACTTCTGCATTTATTATGTTTTTAAAAAGTTTTATTCTTGTGTCTTTTTTTTTAATATTATAGGCATTGAGAGATTGCTATTGATTCATGATAGGTCTCTTGTAACAAAGTAAAACAACTAAATAAAGCAATACAATGAGCTCATCTGAAGATGCACACAACATTTTTTATCCGTAACACTCTCTAGACACCCTTCTTTAAAAAAACAAATACCAAACTCTTTTATCTCTCTCCCACTCACTACCTCATCGGGAAAAAAAAGAAATGAACTTAGGCATTTAGAGACCTACTTCCTCTAATGGTGCCTCTGGATCCACCATTAGGTGAGATGAGGCCATCTTGTTCCTACCACATGATGCCCAAATGAGGTTTAGGGAGAAATATTTATTTGAAAGCACTTTAATGTTTTAAAAATTATTTTGAAAATTTCATCCCTAGAGCTTCTGTCATCTGCATCAGTCAACAGTTAGTCAACAAACATTTTTAATTATTGTGTGCTAATCACTGTGGTAAATGCCAAGGACATGAAGAAAGGCACAACATGCTTCCTACTCTCAGAGAGTTCACATTCCAATGAAGAAACAATATGCAAATAATTATGTTCTCACAAGATATATCCAGTGTGTTTGAAAAATAATCTCAGAGGGGAGGAACTAGCAAGGAGTGGATAGAAAAGGACTCTTGCAGAAGGTGGGATTTGTATTGGGGCTTGGAGGGAGCCAGGGAAGCTAGGAGCCAGATATGTCGAGAGAGAGAGAGAGAGAGAGAATTATCCAGTGCAAGTCACAGATTTGGGAGATGGAATGTGTATGGTAAGAGTAGCAAGTAGAGTAGTAGTGTGGGAAGAGGAGTAAAGTATAAGAAGCCAGGAAAGGTTAAAAGGAGAAAGGTTGTAAAGGACTATAAAAACCAACCAGAAAATTTTGTATTTGATCCTGGAGTTAATAGAGAAGTACTAGAATTTAATGAGTAGAGCTGGTGACCTGTTTAGAACTGTACTTTAAGAAAATCATGTGTCAGTTGAGTTGAAGATAAATTAGAGTGGAGGGAGACAGGGAGACCCATTAGAAGACCTGGTGTGAAGTACTGAGTGTGTGTACCACAGTAGTGGCAAGAGCAGTGGAAATAAGAGAACTTAAGTGGGATATATTATTAAAATAAAACAAAAATATTTGACAAGAGATTAGATACATAGGGTGAGTGCAAATAGTGAGTTAAAGATGATGCTGAAGTTGTGAGTCTGGGTGACTGGTAGGATGTTGGTGCCCTTGACAGTAATGGGAACACTGGGAAGAGGTAGGATCTCAGGGGCAAGATGATGAGTTCTGTTTTGGCCATGTTGAATGTGAGAAGCCCATGGGATATAGACTTTCAGAAATCCAACAATTTAAGATTCCAAAAGGCAGTTGATGATGTGGGGTTGAAGTTTAGGGCTGAATATATAGATCCAGGAATCAGCTGCATAGAGATGGCAGTTGAACCCACTGAAACTAATGAGATCACCAAGTGAGACAGTATAGAGGGAATAGAATAGAGGGAATACAGAGAGGAGCGCACAGAAGAGAGCTTTGGGAGACACCTCTAGTCAGTGGGTATGATCTGGATGAAGATATAATACCAGAGACTGAGAAGGGGTAGTTAGATAGGAGGAGCAGTGTCATAAAAGCCTAGAGAAGAGAGAATCCTGGAGAAGAGAGTGATCACCAGTGTCAGAGGCTACAGAGAGACCAAGAAAGATAAGATAAGGCTATTAGGTTGGGCAATTACCCTCTATGTGGCTTGTCTGTACATAGTTTGTTTCATATTTTCTCCCCATTAGACTGTGAGCTTCTTGAGAGTAGGGGCTATTTTTTTTTCTTTTCTTTATATCTCCAGCATTTAGCCTACTGCTTGGAACACAGGAGTCAATGAAGAAATGCTGGTTGATTGACTAGTAACTTTGGGGAGGACAGTTTTTGTTGAAAGAGAGAAGCCATGTTGTGAAGCAGGTGAGAAGAGGGGAAATGGAGATATCCTGTGAGGATGGCAAAGTTTAGCCAAGGTGGGATGGGGGGGGGGGAGAGAGAGAGAGAGAATGATAATAAGGACGGTTAGATCAAATGAAGTTTTTTTTAAGGATAGGGGAGATGATCTGAAGATAAGAGAGGGTGGGGATGATGGAAGATAAGATATAATGGAGAATATAGGAGGAAATGGGATCAAGCTTGCATGTAGAAGGGTTCTCCTTTGCAAGGAGAAGGGCAACCTCTTCATGTGAGATAAGGGTGAAGGAAGGGATAGTGGAGGAAGATGTCTGTGTGAAGACAGAAGAATAGGGGAGGAGAGGGAACTCTTAGTGAACAGCCTCAATTTGTCTGGCAACAGAAAAAGGGATTAGGAAAAATGACTCTCTCCTTTTTCTCCTTTTTTCTTTTAAACTTGGAAATCATCATGTCTTAATTGACATATATAACAAGTTGTTTGGTTCCACCAATATGCATATTAAATAGTTCTTTTACATTGTGAGATCCTTCTCCAATGATATCAGAATTTCATTTGACCTTGATAAGTACAACATTCTTAATGTAAATCAAGGAATGATACAGACTGAAACTTAAGTCTGGAGGTCACTTCTGGATGAAGGTAATATCTACAGGTTCTCCTTTAGGCAAAATGCAGTTAAGGAAATCAAGGAGAAAGCTGTGGCTAAATATGCTGAGAGATTTACCAGCCTCCTGAAATCAAAGCTGAATGGGAAGAACATGTTTAAACAGAATTAACTCCTACATAATACCAATATTGAAGTGGACCTTTGGAATTATAAAATGGATTGTAAGAGATTCAGAATATATTGTAACATAAGATAGGGATTGCAACTGGACCTGTGATTGCAACTGCTGGTTGAGGAACCACCTTTACAACTTTTTGTCTTATACAATTGTCTATATCACTAAGAGAAGTTAAGGGAGAGTGCCCAGAGTTAAGTTAAGGGTTAAAATGCCCAAGATAGCACAGCCAGTCTATTTTATTTATTTATTTATTTTTGATGAGGCAATTGGGGTTAAGTGACTTGCCCAGAGTCACACAGGTAGTGAGTGTTATGTGTCTCAGGTCCTCCTGACTCCAGGACTGGTACTGTATCTACTGTGCCACCTAGCTGCCCCTAGCCATTCTATTTTAGAGGCAGAACCAGAACCCAGGTGGTCCTGTCTTTAAGTTGAATCTCTATCCACCAAGCCCCTTTGCCTCTACCAAAACTTTTATGATATTAATGTAGCTGAATGCAGTTTACCTCCAGATGAAGCCTAAGAAATGACTGAGACCCAAGAATGGAATCTTCAGTACCTCCATGGGCAACATCCACATGAATTCATCCAAAGAAGCTTCCAGCAGTTGGCTGAGTCATGTGGATTTGTTTATAGAAATAGAGAAGTTTACGATCGTAATTCAGGATTAAGTCATCACTACTAATAATTACAGAGGTTACGCTCAAGGAGCCTGGAACTTGTTACTAATGCAGATTATGCTGCAAAACAATAGAAATTGTGCAACACATGAAAATTTAGCTTCTGCTGAATATCTAAAAATATATGAACTGGTGACTAGAAGCACACATCAGAAGCTTTCTTTCTTTCATAGACTGATAGATATTGAATCCTCATATATTATAGAGCTTCAACTATTTTGGAGAACTCAACTATAATAAACTCTACTGGAATCAGAATATTATCAGAGATCAAATTATTGACCACACCCCCCCCTTACATTTACATTGGTTCATCTAAGCTTAAGAGTAATGTTTTTAGTAGATGTTGTGTTGTTCAGTCACATCCAACTTTACATGACCCCATTTGGGTTTTTTTTTTGGCAAAGATACTGGAGTGGTTTGCCATTTCCTTCTCCTTTACTCCAGCTCATTTGACAGATAAGGAAACTGAGGTTAAGTGACTTGCCCAGGGTCACACAGCTATTAAGTGTCTAAGGCCAGATTTGAACTCAGCAAAATGAGCCTTCCTGACTCCAGGCACAGCACTCCATCCATTGCATCACCTAGTTGCCCATTTTTAATAGATGCCACCAAGTTAAACGCAATAATCTCCAAGACATATAGAATGAAAAGCTTTCAAAATACAGAGATCCAGCAGAGAAGATCAAAATGATGTAGGTACATATCATCCTTATTGGTTCATCTGCAATTGGAGTTATATTGAGGGTGCTTTCAGTGAGTCTACAGATGAGATTATATAGCTAATGCTTTTATTCAACTACAAAACCAGTCATTTTATACACCTTTACAGTTGTGTGTAGAACATCCAATATAGAAGAATTCAATATAGAACGTTCAATATGGAAGAATAATAGCTAGATCTCAGGACTGTTTCTATTTGAACCTCATTGAAAAACAGGAGAAAAATGAGGTGGTGATAATGATGATGATGTTAATAATAATAATAACTCCTCAATGCCCAGCCCATTATCCCTATCTTAGTAGGGGATGAAAGGGGGAGAGGGAAATGATAAAGTAATGGAATGCCAGCCAGTATAATATAAAGAAAGGACTCTTTGTGCCCTGAGACTGCTGCAATAACTATTAAGGCCTGGCAGAAACCCCTAAACACTGGCCAGTTGGGTTCTGGCAATACCATTGATTGGGTTAGCACCCAGCCAGTGTAATAGAACTGTTCTCATAAATCTAAAGAACAGATAGTGGCGTAAGGTTGCAGGCTGGCTTTACTTAAAACCATTGTAATGATCAGCTTAAAATGGAGGAATGATGATTAAAAAACCATCTATCTCAGTTGATATTGAAAAGGAGATGGGCATACTTAGACTGGAATTTCAAAAAAGGCGTTTTTGCATTTTATGGCATGACAATAATCAACAGACCAGTTGTAACCAAAAACAGATGAATTTTAAAAAGCTAGTATCTGCTGTTACCATCATGTCCAAACAAATTCTGTCATCATTGTTGAACTATTTGTTACTGTATTTAGACCAAGGGTACTTTCAAGAAGCCTATAGAAGATGAGCTTATATCCTAATACTTTCTTTGGAGTGAAGAAAGTAGCAATTTTACCAACCAGTAGTCCATAGAACCTTAAATATGAAGGAATAATAGCAGGATAATTTGTCTTAGGACCATTTTTGTCTGAAACCATCAAAATATATGAGGATGAGGTGATGATGATGATGATAATTTTTAAGGAGTCTGGACTTAGTAATCAATATAAATTATATAAATGTAACTAGAACCAACAAGCCCAGTCCTTATGTACAGAGTGCTGCTGTCTAGAGCATTTGGGTAAGAGAAGAAAGACAATGCTATAAAGGGACAGGCTTCAGGTTTCCCCAAAAAGCGTCCCAGAATACCACACTTGATTGTTTGCCTCTTTACATTTATTTCTCTGCTTCTGGGTGGAGGAGATGATTGCCTTATGAGTTTTGAAAGGTCAGAAGAGTGAATGACCCAAAGTATAGCAATAGAGATCATGCTGGGGTCCAATATCAAGACTGCCCAGCAGTGACTGAAATAACTTATTGAGCAGCAATATTGCATTTGGATGTGAATTTGGTGAAATTACTGCTATGTAGAAACTGCATTAATTCTGAATCTACTCTCCCTAGAGACTGAAGTGGTATCTCCCAGCTGTTGGGGAATGTTTATTTCTGCTCTTGCTATATCTTCTTTTGTTAAAAAACGTATTTATTTTATTAATTTTGTTACATTTTAAGTTCTGAACTGTCTCCTTCCCTACCTCTCCATCCTGCACCAGAAAAGGCCAGCATTTGACACAGATTTATAAATATATATAAACCATACTATGTATATTTCTATTTGTCAGTTCTTTCTCTGGAGGTTGATAGCATCTTCTTTCATAGGCCCTTTGTAATTGATCTGAGTATTTATAGCACTCAGAATGATGTGATTGTTCACAATTATTCTTCGAAAAATATTGCCGTTACTGTATACAATGTTCTCTTGGTTCTGCTCACTTCACTTTTCATAATTTCGTGAAAGTCTTTCAGTATTTTTATAAAATCAAACAGCTCATCATTTCTTACAGGATAGTAGTGTTCCATCACAATCACATACCACAATTTGTTTAGCCATTCTTAATTGATGGGCATCCCTTCAGTTTCCAGTTCTTTGCCACCACAAAGAAAGCTGCTACGAATATTTTTTTGGCTATAAATATTTTAGAACACATAGGTTCTTTTTCTTTTTCTCTGATCACCTTGGGAAACAAAAGTAATAGTGGTATTGCTGGATCAAAGGGTAAACACAATTTTATAAATCTTTGGACAAAATTCCAGATTGCTCTCCAAAATGATTCCATCAATTCACAGTTCCACAACAGTGTATTAATATCCCAATTTTTCTACATCTCCAGCATTTGTCATTTTTCCCTTCTATCATTTTAGCCAATCTAATAGGTGTGAGATATCTCAAAGTTGTTTTAATTTGCATTTCTCTAATCAGTAATGATTTAGAGTATTTTTTCATATGACTATATATAGTTTTGATTTTTTCATCAAAAAACTACTTGTTCATATCCTTTGATCATTTATTATAATCTTGCAAATTTGACAATGTTTTCTATGTATTTGGAGTATGAGACCTTTATCAGAGAAACTGTATATAAAAAATTTCCCCCAATTTTTTGTTTTCCTTCCAGTCTTGGCTACGTTGGCTTTACTTGTATAACCCCTTTTTAAATTCAATGTAATCAAAATTATCCATTTTACATCTTACAATACTCTCCATCTCTTGTTTATTCATAAAGTCTTCTATTCATAAGTTTAATAGGTTATGTGTTCCATGTTCATCTAGTTTTCTTATGATATCTCCTTTTATATCGAGGACATGTTTCCATTTTGACCGTATCTTGGTAAATGTTATGACATTGGTCTATACCCATTTTCTGACAGACTGCTTTCCAGTTTTCCTAGCAATTTCTACCAAATTTCTACCAAAATTCTACCAAATTTAAGCTTTTGTCCCCAAAACTTAAATCTTTATATTTGTCAAACACAAGGTTATTATAATCATTCACTACTGTGTATTATATGTCTGCTCTGTTCCACTGAGCTACCTTTCTATTTCTTAGCTAGTGCTAGGTAGTTTCAATAATTACTGTCTTATAATATAGTTTAAGATCTGATATTGTTAAACAGCCTTCCTTTGCATTTTTTTCACTAATTCCTTTTGTACTCTTGATCTTTTGTTCTTCCAAACGAATTTCATTATTATTTTTCTAGCTCAATGAAATATTTTTGGTAATTTAATTGTGATGGCATTGAATAAGCAGATTAATTTTGGTAGAATTGTCATTTTTTATGTTGGCTCTGCTAATTAATGAATAATTAATATTTTCCCAATTATTTCAATTCGATTTTATTTGTATAAAAATGTTTTATAAATGTCCTCATGTAGTTCCTGGGTTTACTCCTAGTTATACTCCTAGGTCTACTCCTAGTTTACTCCTAGGTATACTCCTAGTTATTTTAAATGGGGTATCTCTTACTATCTCCTTTTTTTTTAAGGCAATTGGGTTAAGTGACTTGCCCAGGGTCACATAGCTAGTAAGTGTTGAGTGTTTGGTCTGAGGTCGGATTTGAATTCAGGTCCTCCTGACCTCAGGGCCAGTGCTCTATCCATTGAGCCACCTGGCTGCCCCCTTACTATCTCTTATTGCGGGGTTTTGCTGGTGATACATAGACATGCTGATGATTTGTGTGGATTTGTTTTATGTCCTGCTACTTTGCTAAAATTATTAATTGTTTAACTAACTTTTTAGTTGAATCTCTGGAATTTTTCAGGTATATCACATTGACTCCAAAGAGATAGTTTTGTTACTTCATTGTCCATTTTGATTCCTTCAATTTCTTTTTCTTCTCTTATTGCTATTTCCAGCATTTCTAATACAATATCGAATGATATTGATGATAATGGGCATCCTTGTTTCACTCCTGATCTTATTGGGAAAACTTCTAGCTTATCCCTATTCCAAATAATGCTTGCTGATATCTTGCTTTATCGTCAAAGTAAATGTCCCTTGGTAAAAAGGCAATGGATAGTAATTGGTTAAATGAAACTGAGACGTTAATAACTTGTGGTACGTAGTGGGGAAACCATATCGATATGGGCACTCCGAGCTGATAACAATAGAGAAAGATACCCTGTCTTCTCAGGGATACCCTTAGAACCCTGAGAGAGCAATATAGCTTACCTAGGTCTAAGAGAATGAGGCCAGAGTATTTGCTACATAAGGAAACATAGAAACTGTGCAACATAGCCCTATGTGCTGTAATAATTTAACAACTAATGAACACTTAGCAAGCTTATGACCTGGTGGCTAGAACGAGAAGCTTGTTTATTTCATTTGCTCATGTAATAATTAGCTGAACATTAAATATAAAATAATAGTGAATTGTTACATGTCTCAGGACAGTTTCTGTCTGAACTCTATCAAAGAAGAGGAGAATAGGATGAAACTTAATTGTGATAATCACTGACATTTACATTTAAAGGTTTTTTACGTAGAGTTTTTAAAAGTTTTACCTATGTTGTCTCATATGAACTTTATGAAAGCTCTAAAACAGAGGTTCACTAATATTATTATCTCCATTTTATAGATGTGGAACTTGAGGCTTAGGTGATTTGCCCATGGTCACACAGCTAGTAAGTGGAAAAGCGGGATTTTAACAAAGTGCTTTCAAAGTCCATGTCCAACCCACTTTATGTCACATATTAAATTGTCTTATTTATTTCCAGATCTTCCTACTTATCATTCCCTTCTCTCTCTTAGGAAGTTTAGAACCCAAACTGATTTTAATCTCTCTGTCTCTGTCTCTCTCTCCTTTCTCTCTCTCTCTATTGTAATATATCTATAGACAGTTTTATCACAAATCTCTGTAACTGGGAATCTTTGTTTCATTTTGTTTTTTAAATCACATTCTACATTTTTTTGTCATGCCCTTTACCTCTACGCTATTTTGGCACTCAAGATTACTTTAAAATTATTTCTTCTCTCTTGCTTTTCTTCCCTCTTTGAAAAATGCTTGTCAGGCAAATCAATGCCAAATGGTGGCTTCTAGTGCTTTATATAAATTAATTAGGTATGCTTTCACATTTTCTTTTTTTCCAAAATCTGAATTTTCAAAACTTAGATTTATTCGTATGTCTCTAACATTGATCATGCAGCATTTACACCAAAGGTAATTAGTCCTTTATTCCCTCAGTAGGGTTTTTTAATAACCTAGTGTATGTTCTATTAGAGGAAGTGGAAACTCACCATTTGTAACAAATGTACACTGTGCACACTTTCATTCTATTTTCCTTTCCCTAGTAGGGGAAGAGCCTGTGTCAGCTGTGTGGCCATTCCTCTGGGGCTTGGTTTTTAATCTCCAGGGAGGCTTGGCAGACAAAATGTCATCCCTTCACCAGCTAAGGAAAGAAGCTGTGAAATAGATCTTCATTGCTTACAAGCCTCCGGTTGCTTAGCACTGGCTGGGTGCAAAACATCATGATGTGTTTAAAGTACTTTTCTGCTGAAATAAGTTTTTGTAAAAGCCCAAAGGATATTTATAAGTGTCCTGAAAAAACATTACAAGATTATATAGACTTCATCTTTAATTGAATCTGTCAATGGCAAGACATTTTTCTTCAAATATATATGTATATATACACACACACATATATATATACACATGTATACATATATGTATATATACATGTACATGTGTATATACTTTCTAAACATCATAATTGATGCACCACAATTGATAAATTTTGAATCTGAATTTTTCTATTACAAACACATATGATCTGTCTCTAAAACTAATTCTAAAATGTGTGATAATTTGATAGAACATTATGAAGCAGATTTGTTGATTTGAAATTTGTTTTCCAACTTTGCATTTGGAGAATTTGATCCAATTAAACAAGAAAGGGGTTGCAGAACAAGTGTCTTAGCCTATGTTAGATGAGGTTAGTAAAGTTTGCTATAGGAGTCAAAACAATACATCACAATTCCCACGAGAAAGCATGGATCACAAATGGACTCAGGATAGTAATGCAGCATTTACCAGCATATTTACATGTCCTTAAGCCCACTAACTTTTCCATTAAAATGGAGTTTAGGAATTCAGAACAACATTCTGCAATGTGGTTTGAGATTTCAAAAAATGGAAATGTAGTCACACTCTCCTTAAGGTAACTACAGGATTTATTGCTAGCATAGAAATCATTGGTGGGATACTCATTTACCAAAGAAAGAATATAAGGAGATGTGCTTCTTCCTCACCACCACCCATAGATCCCAGGGTCTGTCTGATTATGGCAAGCAGAGCTCTCCGTGTGACTGCAGCTCAGTCAATTGGTCTATCCAGACTCCATTCTAAATGTCCTGAGGCTGTTAGGGGCTGAGGAACTCCATATTAAAATGATCAATGGGAGCCAGAGCCTTTCATAAATGGTTTGAGACCCCAGCACCTTTAAATACACCACTTATGATTTGGTTATTTAAGGGTAAGCATAAGTTTTGAGAGAATTCTTTTGGTGTTAGAGACTATACTCATGGATTTATTAGTCATGCTAACCTTTTCTGTCCGTGAGTGCTCCTTTACTTCCAAGCAGCCTGATTTAATTACTTTGCATCAAGTCTTTTCTGGAGGATCCTGGAAAACTCTTTTTTACTGTGTTTTTTTGGGGGGCATCTGTCCGTCAATCAGTCAATGTTTTTAAAATATCTACAATGTGCTAGGTACTGTGCTAAGCACTTGGGATACAACCAGAGGCAAAAGATAATCGTTGCCCTCAATGAGTTTACAATCTAGTCCCCAGGGTGGTGAAAGGGAGAAAACACTGGACCAAGAGTCAGGAAGATCTGAGTTCAAATCTTGCCTTAGATAATCCCTGAGCTGTGTGACACAACCTCAGTCTGCTTCAGTTTCCTCATCTATAAAATGGGAATAATAATAATAATAAAAGAAGCACTGATCTCCCAGGGTTGTTGTGATGATAAAATGATATAATGTTTATAAAGTACTTTGCAAGCCTTAAAGCACAATGCAAATGCAAGTTTTTATTATTAATTATTTTCTCCCACTGTCCTCTTCCTTTTCCTCCATCCTGGGATAACACCATTATAGCTCTTCAGTTGGTGCTTTCTAAATTTCCTCCTTCTCCCAGATATTCCAGCTAGCATATCACAGGCCCCCTCCTAGGAGTTATTTATACTATCTCTCCTTCCAGAGATATGCCCTTTGGCACCTTCAATCCATTATCATCACTCTTCTCACTCAAATTGGCTGCTTTCCTAGACTTGGGGAAGTAAAAGCAAATCTGTAGATATGCAAACCACAGAATCAAGACTTGGTTAATGAAATCACTACCCTGCTTGCCCTTGCCTGTTAACTGAATTCTCTTCCAGCCAGGAAGCAAAGAGAGCTTCAGTCAATGCTGTCAAAAGAAGCTCAGATATCTCTGCTGCTATTTCCTTCCTTCTCAACATTTTCCCCTTTTCTTTTTGATCATCACTGGAGTGGAATGGTGATTGATTGTACACTTTCCCTAGTTTTGTGGGCAAAGGCGATTTGAATTAATGCTTTTCCTTTCTCTCATTTTTCTTAGTGTTGGGCAATTTTTAAGAAAAGAGACGAAAAACAAACAAACAAACAAAAACCAATAGGCTTGACTGTCCATGGAAGAAGCTTGCATGCTCTTTCTCAGTTTCATGCTTCCAGAAATCTTTCACTCCTCCTGACAAGTGTCAGATATACAGTATAAGCTCATTTAAGTCGAACTGTCTAGGGAAAACTAAATTTGTTCAAGAGAATAGCAATTTGGATGACAAGTGCCAGGATACAACAGATGGTATGACTGGAGAAACTCTTATCAGAGTTGCAGTTCATGTTTCATGTGCCCTTTCCTTATTTTGTGCTTTTCTTTGTGTCCCACTCAAAGGGGGCAAAAAGTGGTTACCTGTGTTTGCCTTTTCTCCCCAAAAGCATAGTCTTCATCCATTACTGCCACCTCCAGGTCCCTTAGGCTCAGTTTCAAAAAACAGTTCTGCTAACTGAGCTGTAGAAACATTCAGCATTTTCAACAATCTTCAGCCCTGTTTAGGTCCTGGCATTTCTTACAGACAGGTCATGGGCAGGGACAAGCTTATATCTTCTTAGTGCTCAGCTGCCCATCAGACATCCTTTCTAATTTTGCCTCACACTTGGGTAGGGCAGGACCCTTGTGTGCATAAATTCATAGAAAGATAGTTATGTAGTAGAATGTATGATTCCCATCTGGATAGAACACTTTGAAATTCAAGGTTAGGCCATTGTGAATGGCTATAATTTAGGGACCTTTATCTCCTTAACCTGCCTAGGGAACAGAAAGGGACAGATTACCTCCCTTGACCACAAACAAAAGGAGAAAAAGAAAAAAAAATTCCTCTCAACAGTAGTTATTCATATGACATTTTCTATTTGCTTATGTTTTCAGACAAGTCTTTTTTTTAACCTGGAATTAAACTGCTGCTGGTCACTCAACAGACCTACTGCAAGAGAAAACAAGTTGGTGATTTAGGGAAGCCAACAGGGCAGATGTTTATAATGCTGTACATTGATTTTTATGTCAATATTTGCTCACTTGAGAAGGTTTATTTTTACCAGGTTGGTACACTTTGGCCCTGAACATGCAAGCTTTTGAGGGTTCTGGAAGGTTGATAATTTTGTGATGAAACTTACCCCAGTAGCAGAGCCTTTTTATTGACCTGAAGAAATAAAAGACCAGTTTGTGCAGGGAAATGAGCATTTCTCATATTGCCTGGGTGTGTATTCATTGACTCCTCTGATCTGGCAATATGAATCCTACAAGTCAATGTTAAAACAATTCCAGTAATAATGGTAGGTGTAATCAGAAACAACTACTTTAAGGTTTGTAAAATATTTTATATTCATTATTTAACATGAATGTCACAAGGGTCCAAGAAAGATGGCACTTTGATTATTCCTAGAAATTCTCCACTTCTGCAGTGGTCAGTCTTCACAAAATCGCAGTCTCAGTGTTGGAAGACAGTTAAGAGACCATCTGGTCCAACCTCTACCTAACCAAGCCTTTCTTCCCTACCAGGTGCTCAATCCACTCTTTGCTAGGAGACCTCCAGTGAGGTGGAAGCACTACTTTTTGAGTTGCCTCATTCCACTTTCATATTGCCGGCTTAGCGTTGGAGGTGACCTTGGAGGCCATCCTCATTCAGCCCCCTCATTTTTATAAATGAAGAAACTAAGGCCTAGAGCATTTAAGGGACTTACTCAGGATCACACAACTAGTTTCTGGCAGAATCTAGGTTTAAATCTTCTGATGTCATACAATCCAGATAGCCTTAACCATCTAGGGCAAGTATTCTTAACCTAGGGTCCACTGATCCCTAACTAATCTATGAATAGATTTTAGGGGATTCCTGAACTTGGATGAGAAAAATTAGAACTTTATTTTCACTAAATTATAACTGAAATTTAGTTTCTTTCAATTATGAATTTAAAAAACCCAACCCATAGGCTTTATCAGATGGTCTATGATACAAAAAAGGTTAAAAACCCTCGGACTGCTAGAGTAAATCTCTAGGTCCCCAAATAAGTTAAAAAGGCATATGAAATAGCTGAGCATCTAAAATCACTGTCATAAAGATTCTGTCTCATAGCCCTTTTGACTAATTTATAACTTGATTTTTTTTTTCCTATCCCCAAATGTGTTAATAAATGCTGGTTGATTTATATAATTCTTAACAAGCTTGGTTATATGAATTTCCAACCCACAGAAGATTAGAAAGAGCAAACTAGGCAGGGCATGATAGAGTATGGAAGGCTATTAAAAGCATGCCAATACAGCTCACAGCCTGATGATGAGCAAGGAGATGATCAGATATGAAAGTAGATACAGTATTATACAGAGACTGATTTAAAGATTGAACTCTAGCAATAACTGTTGTTGGCCACTGCTTAAATCAGGAGTCCTTTACCTGGAGACCATGAACTTACTTTTTTAAATATTTTGATAATATTTTAATGTAATTGGCTTCCTTTGAAATCCTATGAGTTTTATTTTGTGCATTGAAAAAACATTATTCTGAGAAAGGGTCCATAGACTTCACTCAACTGCCAAACTGTCAAAAAAAAATCCATGACTGCAAAAAGGTTAAGAACCTCTGGCTTAAATGCATCGATTTGCTGCCAGTGTTCAAAGCCATATGGAAGCAACAGTGCCCTGCCTAGTGCCCCAGCTCTACCTGCTTCCACCCACCTCTGTGATTTGGACAATATGTCTTCCATATTGTGCTAATAAAGACAGATTTGAGTTTAAAGCCATTTTTTTTCTATGAAAACTTCTCCAGTGCCTCAGTTATTCCTGTTTTATCCTTTTTCAAATGACCTTGTATGGATGTATACGTACGACATATGTGTTGTACCCTTAGTAGAATGTAAGTGTCTTGAAGGCAAGGGCTGTCTTGTTTTGATCTTTGTATATCCATACTTCATTCAGAGTAGATACTTAACAAGTATTTGTTGAATTGAATTATTGAATATTCTGTACTTTTGGCTTTCACTCATGTTTTCCTTGCTTGGAATCAAATTTCCCCTTCCTTTCCTATCTAAATTCTACTGAGACTTCATGGACTGTTTCAAGTTTTACTTTTTCTGCGCAGCCTTCCCTGACCATGTTGGCCCTTGCCGATCACCCTGTACTTTGAGCTCAGGCAATGGACTCTTTAAAAGGAATATGCAGGTTGTGAGGTGTTCACACCAAAACTTGTGTGATCTGGCCACTGCGTAGCCCAGATTTAGAACCTGACGTTTATAGTCTGGACGACTTATCTTGCAGTGCCTTTTATTATTTCACATGTTAGTCTCAACTTGCCAGTTAGATCGTGAGGGCAGCTACCATGCAATTATTTATAAGGTAGTATAATATATAGTATATGTAACTCTGGGATAGAAGTCAAGAGATAGCTTTCTCTTAAAATTATATGCTATATAACCATAGGCAGGTTGCTTTACTTCTCTGAGTGTCCATTTCCCAATGTGTAAAATGGGAATAAGACTGATGGTTGTACTTATTTCAGTCGGTAAGTCAGTAAGCATTTATTAAATGCTATGTGCCAAGTGCTATGGTAAGTGCTGGGTTATAAAGCATAAGGGGAAGTGTAAGTGTAAGGGTCACCAGGAAAGATAAAAACATGGTCTATGCCCTCAAGGAAAGACAACATGCAAATAACTATATACATATTAGATGTCTACGGTGTAAATAGAAGGAAGTCTTCCGTAGGGAAGGCAAAGGGGGTAGGGATCAGGGAGCTAGGAAAAGCCTCTTGCAAAAAGTCAGATTTGAACTGAGACATGAAGGAAGCCAAGGAAACTTGGAGGCAGAGAAGAGAAAGAGCACTCCAGGCATGGGGACAGCCAGTGAAAAGGCAAGGAGTCAGAAGACGGAAGGTTGTTGGTGAGAAGCAGTAAATGGACCAGTGCTACTGGATTATAGCATGTCATGGAGGGGGTTTGAGGTCTTTGAAGACTGGAAAGGTAAGAAGGGGCCTGGTTGGGGGGTGGGGTGGGGCTCTTGTATTTGATCCTGGAGGTAATAGGGAGCCACTAGCATTTATTGAGTAGAGAGAGTAGGATGACATGGCCAGACCTGAGCTTTGGCAGGATGGATTGAAGTTTTTTACATCAAATGAGATAATGTTTGTTAACAATGTACGTATATAGTATATGTAAAAATGCTATATGAATGTTAGTTGTTGTAATGACTTTCTGCTATATTTCTTTATGACCCACACCATTAAGCGCATAGTTGATGCTTAATCAGCTAATCAGACCAAGAAGTCATCTGCTGCACAGGAAAACCAGCTGCCAAACCCTTTTCTGCCTTTTTAGGTGATCACGGGTGAAGAGACTGGAGAACTGGTTAAATTCCACCCAGGCTAGCAATGTCTAAACCACCCACCAGGCACTGCCTGGGCAGGCCCATAATTTAGCTGTTTCCCTGGGAACCTGGCTGTTAATAGGCATGGACAGCCCACCTGTGTGTTCCTATGGCCACACACAACCCTGCTACAAATTTATCAGCAAACTGTGACTCAGTATCACTGGGGGGGAAGATTAGGACTGCTATAAGAGAGAATAAATTGGGGCCATTGAGCTAAGGATGTCAGGAGACACTACCCAAAGGGATGTAACGAGTGACTGCTTGCTTATAAAAAAACCAAACACAAAAACCCGAAAACCAGCTTTCCCCCTTTGCTTAAAGAACATATTAAAACTTTTCTTATGAAGTAATTTCTTCCATAGCATCTGGTTTAAACAGAAAAATTTCCAAAGAACCTAGCTTGCCCTCAAGCCTTTTTGCTTTATCCCAATTTAAGGATGAACAATCAGGAAGAAGCAATTTGCTGGGTTGTTGGTCAGCTACTGAAATGATAAATGAAAAATGATTCCTGGCTAAAGTTGGCTTATAGTGCTCTAGTAGCCCATCAGTTTCCATCAGTGGATACACAACTAAGCACTTCAGCCAGAATAGCCATGTGGTCAAGTCAGTTACTGAATATTTATGGCACATCTGCTGAGTCCAGACTACTAGGTATTACCTCTCAAACTTTTCTAGTTCACAACTTGCCCTTTCTCTGACTTCCAACCCTTTTCCACCCTCCCTCCCCCATTCCACCTCCACACACAGAATGTCTAATCTCCAGGAGCCTTTTGAAGAAAGAAGGGAACAAGACTAGAAGGAGAAGATTAAACAGAGGTGAAATATTAAGGAGACCATTACTACAATATTTCTATGGAAAAATCGGGTTTTAATGGTTGGCGCAGTTGTGGGTGATTAATATGTAGGCACTAGTAAATATTTATTGAACTGAAGAATGAATGACATCCCAGCTTCTACCATATTAGGCATTCTTCTAACAATTTATACCATGTTTGTAGTATTGGGTTTGGTGCCAGTTCATATCCTGCCTCAGATATTTTAGCTGGGTGACCTTTGCTAAGGCATTTAACCTCTTTCAGCCTCAGTTTCCTCATCTGTAAAATGGGGATAATAATAGCACCTACCTTGCAGGGTCATAGTGAGGATATAAAGTGTTTTGAAACCATGTAAATCTTGTTATATACATGATAGCTGTTATTATTAAAGCGTATTTGCTCCAACTTCTCTGAGATTACCCCTAAATACTTTCCAATCTTCTTTTCTCTGGGCATTTCTCAGAGATACTGAAATTTTCTATTAATTTTCTTTTCATTTTGGCAGGTCTCATCGAGAATGGTATATGTGCCTATCTTAACTATTTTTAAAAAAAAAATATCCGTTACCTAATTTGAATTCCCTTTGATTCTATTGTTTCTTATAACTCAATCCGGTTTATTTACTCTTTTAGTAGGACAGGTACCATTCCATCTCTTTCTTTCCTAGCAAAGATGGTCTTTCTTTTTGCTTCTATTTGAAGCTCCAGAGTTTAGTGCCACAGTATGTGGCACATAACAAGCTCTTGATAAATATTTATTGCCTTGTCTTGCTTATTGTGACCAATCAGTTAGCCAATCAATCAGTCAATCACAAATGCATTTATTGAGCGCTTGTACCAGGCACTGGGATAAGCCCTGGGGATATTAAAAAAAATAAAAATAGTTTCTGCCCTTAAGCTCACATTTAGTGGGGGACATAATATATAAATAACTAAGGACATACATAATCAATAGAGGGTAGATGGGAGGGTACCTCAGAGGGCAAGGTACTTATAGTGAGGCAGTTGGAAAATGCTTTCTGTAGAAGGTGAAATTCGAGGTGAGTTTATTTATTTATTTATTTATTCATTCATTTATTTATTTATTTATTGGTGAGGCAATGGGAGTTTACTGACTTGCCCAGGATCACACGGCTAGTGTCAAGTGTCTGAGGCCGGATTTGAACTCAGGTCCTCCTGACTCTGGGGTCGGTGCTCTATCCACTGCACCACCTAACTGCCTCCTGGACTACCTAGCTGCCCTCTTGAGATGAGTTTTGAAGGAAGCCAGGGAAACTCTAAGGTGGAGATAGGGAGAGAAAGTCAAGTAAAGTCAATCATATTTATTAAGAGCTTACCATATGTAAAATAGGGATGCTAGGTGGTGCTGTGGGTAGAGCACTGGGCCTTAAGTCAGGAAGACCTGAGTTCAAATCCATCGTCAGGCACTTACTAGCTGTGTGACTTTGGACAAGTTTCTTAATCTCTGTTTGCCTTAATCCACTGGAGAAGGACATGGCAAACCACTTGAGTATTTTTGCCAAGAAAATGCCGAGGACAGTACTGGTGTGTTGTGGTCCATAGGGTCACAAAGAGTTGGACACAGCTAAAAGACTGAAGAAAGAGTTGTAGCCATTTCTTGGTTTGTTAGCTACTTAGTGAGACATACTCTCTGTGTGTCTTTCTCTCTGTCTCTGTCTTTCTCCGTTTATTCATCTGTTTTTTGTCTCAGACTCTCTCTCTGTCTGTCTCTTTCTCTCTGGCTTTGTGTCTTTGTCTCTGTGTCTCTCTGTATCTCTCTTTCTCCTCTTCTCTGTACTAGGGAGCTACTGAGTACATTACTGCTACATAATTGCTAACCTTTGTTGATGGTGTGCCATAGATGAATGCTGCCTCTGTGAGATATCTGTTGGCCTCACGGAGTTGAATGTGTTTCTCTCAGTTACCAGGGAATGATGTGGGCACTGGGGAGAAAGTAGTAACTGATAGAAAATAACTAGTCACCAAGAATAGCACTTTTTCAACATAGGGGAATTTTAAAATGGGGTTGATGAGCTCATTCAGAATCCTGAGAAAATTCTGCAGCTCCTTTTTTCAATTTCTCAGAGCTACTGGGTCTGTAATTTCTTTACAACAGAGATTTTCCCATGTCCTTGATATGAAGTCTGTCTTGTGGAGGGGTTTGTTCAATATGTCTGGAAACATTCTTTCCCCATGCCCGGAAAGAGAAAAAATAAGCCGCTTTTTCTTCCTGGTCTTTTATTGATGTCATGGGGTGATCAGGGTTAGGGCCTGTTCCCAGGGTGGGGTAGTAACCTAGAAAGAAAACAGTGGTGAATGCCCTCCTCCGGTGTTAGGGCCTGTGTTTTAATATTAGTAGGGTGAGACTGATCCAATATGGCACACTTCTCTCAAGGGTGGAATTAAGCTTTTTGCCGAATAGGTAGGGGGTAAGAATGAGTCTTAGGCTCCAGGATGGTTAACCTAAAATTCTGAAAGAGACCTCTTTTCTCCTTTCTCCTTTTATAGCAGCTTAGCTTAAGACAGCTTCAGTTGGTACAGGCTACACATTCTCTTGAAGTGAGAAGGCTTAGCAGCCTGCTATTAGCCCTGGCAAATGGATTTGGGATGTGAGTGATTGAGTGTAAAATGATGGCCTTATACTTGATGCACTAACGGGGCGCTTTATGGGGCAAATGTCCAGAGACAGATAGGTGGTATAGTGGATAGAGTTCCAGGCCTAGGGCTGGGAAGACTCATTTTCCTGAGTTCAAATCTGGCCTCAGATACTTACTACTTGTGTGACCCCAGGCAAGTCACTTGAACCCTGTTTGCCTCAGTTTCCTTATCTGTAAAATGAGCTGGAGAAGGAAATGGAAAAAGACTCCAGTATCTTTACCAAGAAACCCCCAAATGGGGTCAAGAAGAATTGGACATGACTGAAAAAAACAACAACAACAAAAACTTTATGTCCTGCACATGGTAGGCATGTCAAGAAATGTTTGCTGAATTGAATTGAATTGAATTAGAGCTGTAAGGGCTTATGGCTAGGAGGTGGGTGGGGAATGGTAAAAACTGAAGCCATATTTATCCTAGAGACATTGACCTCTTTGGCCAAGGACAAGACCCCTTGTTCCTGGAAAGATTCAGGGACATATAATTCCTGGACTAAGAAACTGATTAGTTGCCAAGTCTGTGGAGGAAGGAAATGATCTGAAGCCTTAAAATGGAATTACTGAGTGAGCCTTGGCCTTAGATGCCTTCTTGCTTCATGCTGTCAGAGATGACCCTTTTGCCTTTTGCCTGGCAAGTGTTCTGTGGAAAGTTCTTCCTTTCATCCTGTGTCACTTTAAAAAAAAAATGAACACCTGCTGTAGAGGACTAGTAGTATTTAAAAAAAATGAAAAACAAGCGGCTAGGTGGTAGGATGTATAGAATGCTGGATTTGGAGTCAGACCTGAGTTTGAGTCTTGCCTCAGATAACTTGTTGTGTGAACCAGGGCAAGTCACTTAACTTTTCTCCACCTCAATTTCTTCATCCATAAAAATTGGGACAATAATAACCTCTAACCTACAGCATTATTGTATAAGTTTGTAATGTGTTTTGCAAACTTTAAAGCATTATATAAATGTTGGCTATTATTAATAAAGCAAGCATTTTCCAGGATAGTACTGCCTGTGCAGTGAATTGTTTGGTGCAATTGTCCAGCTACAAGTCCTTCTTCTCCTCATCCTCCTCCTCCTCTTCCTTCTTCTCAGGCTATGGTTTATCTTAATGAGATAGGAAACAAAGTATGTGTCAGAATCAGAAGAATTTGACTATATGGGAGGAACAATGAATGAAGTAAGAAGTCTATAGATTCAAGACACAGTTCAGAATAGGAATCAGAATAACAGAATTTGAGATTTGGATGGGATCCTTGTGGCCATCTATATCTATCAGTACTCAACAGGAATCCCCACTCTAACTTACCTGACGTGGTAATCCAGCCTCTGTTTGAAGATCCTATTACTATGTCCCAAGCTCTTGAAGGCAGCCCATTCCACTTGAAATAGTTCAAATTATTAGGAAGTTTGTCTTGACATCAAGACTGAATTAGTCTATTTGCAATTTCAATCCACCTTTCCTAGTACTGGCCTTTGGGGGCAAATAGATTAAATCCAGTCCTTCTTCCATTTGATAGCCCTTCAAATAGTCAAACACAACTATCATGTTCCAGTTCCCAGCTAAGGGATCTAAAAGGAAATTTTAACTAAAAAAGAGGACAAAGATTGGGGAAGATTCTTCAGTGGGGCTAAGCAGGAAGAGGCCTTAAGAGTCATAGAGCCCAATTTTTTCCAACCTTGATAACATCATAAAATCATTAGTGTCATTTGATAATGCAAAACAACGGAACTCAATTCAATCAAAGTTTATTAAACATCTGTTATATTCAAGGAACTGTACTATTTGTGGGGATTGCAAAGACAGGAGGAAAAAATGTTCTTAGCCTAAAGCATTATACATTTAACCTGAACCCAGTTAAATAAATACAAAATAAAATATATGCTTTTAGAGGTATAGAAAGTAATTTTAAGAGGGAACAAGCAGTGATAAAAAGTTAACTTTTATATAGCTTTTATATAGGTTAAAGATTTTCAAAGTGTTTTATATATATGCACATACATACACATATGTGTATGTATGTGTATAGATGTGTATACACATTTTACACATACATTTATATATACATATACATCTACACATATACATCAATGTGCATACACACACACACATATGTATATCCTTTAATTCTCATAGGTACTAGTATTATTCCCTATTTTACAGATGAGGAAACTGAGGGTGAATGTAAGTGCCTTGCTCAGGATCATATACCTAGTAATCGTCTAGCAGGGGTGGGGAACCTATGGCTAGGAGGCCACATGTGGCCCTCTAGTTCCTCAAGTGTGGCCCTTTGACTGAATCCAAAATTCAATAAACTTCAGTCCCCTTAATAAAAAGATTTGTTCTGTGTTGTTTGTATTCAGAGCTTCCTTACTCCACGTCAGCAATCTGTCTATTATACCACCTAGTTGCTTAATAAAACCTTGTAATTTTGGTGGGGGTGGGGTGAAGGTAGGGCAAGTCAAGGCCTAATATATTTGTTATTGATATGGAGATGAAAGTGTGAATAATAATTGGGCAAAGAAATGAAGTTGTGTGTGTATGTATGCGTGAACATGTACATATGAGCATACCTTTTTAAAAGTGAATTATCAATATAAAAATTAGATTTGTAGGAAAGATAAATGGGAGGGTGTAATTGTCACCATACAATTCTTTTCAAAAGACATTTTACTTCTTTTGGGGAATGTATCTATTGTATAAAACAGGGTATACCTGAATTGTGTATTTATGTACACAAGAATATGTAGTATCCAATGAAAATATTGAAAAGGTAAGAAATATTCAAAAAGGAAAATCTCACAGAAAAACCAGCAGAGACTAAAGAAAGAGGTCTTATTACAATGAGTGAATATAATTGGGTAAATGAAAAGTAGAATAAAATATTCAGAACAAAGCAAAAAGACTACATTTCCCTAAATTAACCCCAAAAATTCTCCAAAAGGAGAATTGAACAATAGTTCAGCACCTCCAGATAGGTTAAAATCTTTATTTTTAAAAATTAAAGGAAAACATAATTAGGGAAATTGAAACCCTTGAAGAAGGATTTGAAAAAAAGAAGGAATTAATGGTTCAGAACAAAAAGGAAAATTTTTTAACAATTCCCTGGATGCTTTGAGAAAGAGAGTGGTGGAGGGAGAACCCAGAAAAGTAGAGATGTGTCAACAAATATCAGACCAAAAAAATTTTTTGATAGCAAAAAATCAAACACTGGATGTTTCTATACATCCAAACAATAGGCTCCTAAAGGTCTCCGTAAGATAGTTATATAATTACTAGTATCAAGAAAAACAATCTGAAAGCTCAAATAACATATTTAAAGAAATCACACACAAACATTGCCTGAGAATATTGGTAAAAGTGGGTAAAGCACACCCTGAGAGAATCCACAGAGCAATCCCAAGTTTAACACACCTCAGAAATGTAGTTCCAAGTTCTAGAGCTTCAGTTTTCCAGAATGATTTTTGCAGATATCTAGGAGGAAATAGTGTACATGTTAAGATCTCACGTGGTCATTACTCCTAATACACATGCTATCCTCAAACAATATGCCTTTCTGATCATTTTATTTTATTTTTTGCTTTTTGGTGAGGCAATTGGAGTTAAGTGACTTGCCCAAGGTCACGCAGCTAGTAAGTGTCAAGTATATGAGGCAGGATCTGAACTCTGGTCCTCCTGACTCCAAGGCCAGAGCTCTATCCAGTATGCTACCTAGCTGCCCCAAAATACCTGCCATACCTATCTCACAGGATTGTTGTGAAGATCGAGTGAGTGAATGTATTTTTTTGGGGGGGGGACTAGGCAATGGGGTTAAGTGACTTGCCCAGGGTCACACAGATAGTAAGTGTTATGTGTCTGAGGCAGTATTTGAACCCAGGTCCTCCTGAATCCAGGGCCGGTGCTCTATCAACTGCTCCACGTAGCTGCCCCATGATCATTTTATTTTTCAAAGGTAGAGAAAGTGTTTAGGGGAATTGCTACATTGAATTTGATTCTGACCAATGAGAAGGACTGTGCCATTTTAGACCTGAAGATAGAAAAGCAAATTAAGGTCATGCATTGTCTGATGTGTCTTAAGTGTTTTTATTTGTTTTGTTTTTGTTTGATCTGTGATTTTTATCTGTTTGTGAGAAACTCCTGCCGTGGTCATTTCCTTTATCAATGCAGCCTAGAAACATAATCCGTCATTAATCCAGAGTTTATGTCTGTACCTTATAGTCTTAGAATGTTGCCTGGGTCACTGAGAAGTACGGTGACTTGTCAAGGGTCACTTGATATTTGGTAGAAGCAAGAACTGAATTCAGGTCTCCCTGATCCTGAGGCTGATTCCCTATCCATTAAGTCACATTACTTCTTGTTTTAGATTAATAGATGTGTAGATTTTACAATGTTCAGAACAAAGATAAGTAGTAAACCATGGCCTGATATTCTCAAAGGAAAATCCCATCAGAATGGGAAGAGGTTCTCAAACTGGTCAACATATTAGCAGATAATTCTGATGAGGAAGGAAAAAGAGAGGTATTGAAAGAGCCTGATGTGACTGGAAAGAGAATCCATTGACAAGATCAGATTTGAAAAAGGACAGAGGCGTTGTAAGCTCAATATGTGTTTAACAGTGTAACCTAGCAACCCCCAAAGACCGACACGATCTGAGCTTCTTCTGTAAAGGTAGCATTCAGATCAAAGGAAGTGGAGTCCCACTACATGTTGCTGTGGTCAAACTGAACCTGGAGTGTTACGGATGCCACCGTGTGAGTTTAAGGAAGGATCACAGGATTATGGATACAGAGCTGAAAGGAATCTTAGAGACCATTGAGTCCAGCTTCAAGACACACTGATGTTGAAGGAGGTTAAGTCACCTGTCCATAGTAGGATTTGAGTTCAGGTCTTCCTGACTCCAAATCACTCCCTGAGGTACTCTACCAGCATAATGAAAAGACTGACTATCATGCCCATTGAGGATTGATGGAAGAAACCGGGGATGTTTAGTCAGGGAAAGAGAAAATATAGAGGACATGATAACTAAATTTACATAATTGAAAGCTGTTTTATGGAAGAGGGAGGAGATTTGGAGGCCCTCTCTTTGCATACTAGTTTGGTGATAATTTCTAATGAATGAATGGAAAGTTGTGAGAGGCAATAAAGTGGTGTGGTAGATAGAGTGTTGGACCTGGAGTCAGGAATACCTGAGTTCAAAATTTGGCCTCAGACATGAAATTAACTATGGTTCTTGGAAAGTTGATGAACTTATTCCTTCCTCAGTCTTCTTTTCTGTAAAATGGAGATTGTAATAGCATCTACTTCACAGAGTTGTTTTGTGGATAAAATGAGCTATTACTTGTAAAACACTTTGCAAATCTCAAAGCACTAAATAAATGATAGCTATTTATTATTATTACTATTGTTTTTTTTATTAAGAAACATTTATTAAGTTCTTACAAAGTATTGGGAATACAAATAGGAAAGAATGGCAGTCCCATTGGCAGATACAAGCATTCTAATTTATGAAAAAGAACGAAAAGCAATGGAATAAAATCATGAGTAAGAATAAAACCAAAAAACCAAGTGCAAATTCCACACAAAACCAGTCATAGAATAAACAAAACAGATAAATAGTGAGAACTTTTAATTTGTTTCAATAGGAAAAAACCCTCTGAACAAGTAAAACAGCACAAAAGTTGCAAAAGATTTCCAAAAAACTATACCCTTCTGTCATTTACTGATTATTAAAAGAAATGAAAACTGTACATCAGCTTTAGCAAAGTAGCACCATGTTACTTAGGAAGGAACTATTAAGTGACTGTTATAAACCAGGCACCATGCTAGGTGCTTTACAAATAGATCATGTGATGCTCACAACAACACTGATAGGTAGCTATTATTTTTACAGTTGGGGAAAGTGAGGCAGGCACAGGTTAAATGACTTGCCCAAAGTCACACGAATACTAATGTGTCTAAGACCACATTTGAACTCAAGTCTTCCTGACTCCAAACCCAGCACTCTATCCACAGAGTCACCTACTTGCTATTCCTTATGTTGAGTTTTATCGCTGTTTGATGCTCTCTTTCTTTATAGAGTTATCGTCACTATGAATATATTATTGTCTTAGTTCTGTTTTTTCATTCAGCATCATTTCATACGCATACCTCCATGTTTATGTATATTCTTATTTGTGATTCCCTATGGTGGAGTAATATATTCATAGATAACAATATGTTTACCTGCTCCCCAACAATTGGCCACAGAGTTTGTTCCCAGCTTTTTTTTCTTTTACAAAACGTGCTGCCATGAATATTTTTTTGTTCGGCAGGATCTTTTCTGCCTAGCACTAACCTCCTTAGGGCATAAACCTGAAACTGGGATTGCTGAGTCAAAAGCACTTCTATTATATAATTCCATATTGCTTTCCAAAGCAGGGGAACCATTTCAGAAATCCACCATACAACTATGTGCCTAGTTCCCACACCCCAACAGGGATTTCATCATCTTTTACTACCTTTGCCAGTTTGTTGACTGCTATGTGGTTCCTCTGAGTTATTTTAATTTGCATGCCTTTGCTATTTGTGAATTTAGCAATTTCTCAAGTAGTTGTTGATAGATTGTGGTTCTGTTTTTCAGAATTTCCTACTCATAGCCTTTGGCCAATTATTTGTTAGATTCACAGAATAGTTCTTATTCTTGTGAAGTTGTGTCAGTCCCCTATATATCTGGATATAAGATTTTTAGTTATAATATAAAAATATACATTTAAAAATAATTTTTATTGTTATCTTTTGTTTTAACATGACCTCCACTTCCCAATGTGTTTCTTCCTCCTTTCTTCCCCTCTCAGGGGGCCATCTCCTATAATATATACTCAACTGGATCTGTGAGCTTATTGATTCAGGGATTTCTTCCAGGGGTGCCAGTTGCCACTCACCTTTGCTTACCTATCCTGTACAAACCTTAAAGTGTTACCTAAATGCTAATCATTAATATCATTAAGAGAGAATATTTATTATGTGATTACATGTTCTCCTAAAAGACTGCCATGAGAACCACTCAATGTTCTGGAAGTCTCCTTCTCTTTCTCCCAGCATCACATGAGTATCAGTAAAGCACTCTGGCTGTTCACCTATCATCATATATGACCAGCACATCTTCTCTTCCTGTCATATAATTCCTTAATGATGAGTGATGATCCTATTTTTCCTTAGAGTTACATGTCTATTATGTGTTACTGTCTTCACATGTCTGCCCTGAGCCTCTCAGTTACCCTCTGGGTGATATCAACTTATCAGAAGGCCTTTGTGGGCACTGGTTCTCTACATCTTGCCTTTTAACCACACTCTTTTTTTCTTTTTTCTTTTTGTGAGGCAATCAGGGTTAAGTGACTTGCCCAGAGTCATACAGTTAATAAGTGTCAAGTGTCTGAGGCCAGATTTGAGCTCAGGTCCTCCTGAATCCAGGAGGTGTTCTATTCACTGTTCCATATAGCTGCCCCTCAGCCACACTCTTAATATTGAAAAGTTGGGCTTTTCCTCAGTGAATGAAAACTCCTTTGATTACTTACAGATTCCCTCCAGGAGGCTCAACAAAGTTGAGTTACTTGATCTAAACTACACAGTGTCATTTGCAAACAGGAGCATCTAGAGTGCCTTTATTCGTAGAGAATCTTTCCTTGATGTGGATTGTTGTTGAATTGTTTCATTCATGTCCAACTCTTCTTGACTCCATTTGGGGTTTTCTTAGCACAGATACTAGAGTGGCTTGCTATTTCTGTCTCCAGTTCATTTTACAGATGAGGAAAATAAGTCAAACAGGGTTAAGTGACTTGCCCAGGATCACACAGGTAGTAAGTGTCTGAGGCTGGATTTGAACTCAAGTCCTCTTGACTTCAGGGCCAGCGCTCTATCAATTGCACCGCCTAGCTGCCCTTGTGAATAGTGGGCATATATCCCATACATCTGCTGCTGAATTATGAGAAAATCATTGAACAGGATTATTTCTGTTGTTACATATTCAAAGCCATCTATCTAAACAGAAAGTTTATGGATTTCAGTGTACACTCAGTCACTTGTGGTTGCTCCTAGGAGTAGAAGCAAGCTGTTGCCAAGAGAAGAATTGGCGTAAGACGGAGTGGGGCCACCGGAAAAGAAAATCATGCTTGGTGTTTAATTGGACTGTGAGGTGAAATGTGAAGTGGCTAATTGGCAATGGTATTATGTCTTAACAAGACTTATCAGATTCCCAGCAGATTATAACCTGGCTCCAAGTTGAACTTCTGATTCTTCTTTAAATTGTGCTGCTAATGCTTGTTATGATTTGTTTATGTTTATCATTGCTTTCCATGTGGGAATAAAATTGGTAACTATTTTACTCTCGTCCCCCTACTCTTTTGGAGAAATTCTAGATTGTAATGAAGATAAAGAGCAATTTTGAGATTTGGGGAACCTACTTCCTTAAACCCTGGACAAATCACAGTGATTGATAAAGGTCAAAGAAGGTGGCCTCATGTCAGAAGCTAACCACTATGATAGACTTAGAAACAACGTGTTTTATTTCATTCATGTATTTTTTCACTTTAACTTAAGTTATGCAGTTACTACTATATCATTCTTTGTGTATTTAATATTGATACTCTGTCATTGTTTTATGAGCCTTTAATCATAATAATGTAGTTTATCTATTTATTTCTGTTTCTCTTATCTCTGTTATCTCTTTATGTTGACTTCCATTATGGTTTCAACTTTTTTTTTTGTATTGGCTGAAGAACAACGAACGTTACACAGACTCTTGCTTTGAATATTTATGTTCTTTTGCTTTAGGTGTCTTTAGGCACATATATCATGGAACTATTTTTTGAACAATTCATTTTGATGCCCTTTTCTTACTTATGGGTAAATTCGATCCATTTACATCCAGGATCATTATTGTTAAATTTGACATATCCTGTTATATTAATTTTAGAAAAACATGTCCTGGGTATCATTCCCCTTATTTCATTGCACACACACACACACTCTCTCTCTCCCTCTCCCGTAGTAGTTTTACTGAAGCAAGTTTTCCAAACACTATTGTCCCTCCCTTATTTTTAGAAAACAATATGTTAGGAATTACATATTTTACTCTATTCCTCCTATGTCTTAATTAGCTTAAACTTTATCTTTATTGCTCTTATTGAAGTAGAATAATCTTTCCTTTTATTCCTCCCCAATTTTCAAGGTCATCCCCTTCCTATTGAGCTCTTCCTATGGAGCCATTTAAATCCTATCCATTGCCTCCTTGATGACTATTGGAAACCCAAACTTCAAGGGGATAGTATGCTTTTTTCTCCCTTCAGAATAAAAATGTTTTGAATTACTACTTATTCATTATTTTATCTCTTTACTTTGCTTCATGGCCAATTTGTATATCAAAGGCATGACTGAAGACTGGCCTACAACCAGGAATGTTTGGAAAGTGTTAGGTTAATTTTAAAATAGTATTTTCTCATAAAACTATATGCTCAGTATTTCTGGATAAATAATTTTAAACTGTAGGCCAATTTATCTTACTTTTCAATATATTGTATTCTATTTCCTCCTATAACTTCTTGTTCAGGATGAGAAAAACTATGCTTTGAATGCCTATATTTTAATATGTGATTTGCTTTTTACTGTCTACTTGCAAAATCCTTTATTTGTTTCTGTAACACTTGATTTCATTTCTTCACGAGTGAAATTTTGAATTTCTCTTTGTTGTCATCTCATGTATTCTGTCAAGCCTCACTATCTTCTGTCTTCAATATCTGCAAGAACTTTTTCTTTTATAATTTTCTGAAATATGATTTTTACTCTATTCTTTTCATTTTTAATGGAAAAAAGAAACATTTTCCATTTATTTGGAATTCTATACTGTAATTCTTTTACTTTCATTTGTAGCTTTCTTTATGTTATTGGATTGTTTAATTATTTATGTAATCTCTGCTACTTTTCTTCCATTAAAACCATTTTATTCTTTAAGTCTAATTATTTTGTTATTAATTTTTACTCAATTTTCCAGACTCAAATTTCCTAATGATTTTAATTTTGCCTTAATTCTAGAGATACTACATCTCCCATAATTTTTCTCAACGAGTCTCTAATCCAGTCTGAAGCATTATTATAATACTTTCAAATTTAATTCTGTGACTTATCTGCTCATCTATTATCTATTCTTTAGCTTCTTTAACCTCATAATATTTATTTATTGTGTTTTATATACAGATTATATTTCATGTATATATTCATATATACACCTTATTTTTTCCTTTTGTTATGAAATAATTTTCATTGTGAGGGTTTATGGGTTTTTTGTTTGTTTTATTTAGTTCTTAGTTTGTTGTTGTTGATTTGTTTTAGTCGTGTCAGACTCTTCATGACCCCTTTTGGAGTTTTCTTGGCAAAGATACTGGAGGGTTTGCCATTCCTTTCTCCATCTCATTTTATAGATGAGGAAAATGAGACAAATAAAGTTATGTTACTTGCCCAGGGTCTCACAGTTACTCAGTGTCTGAAGCCAGATTTGAACTCAGAAAGATGAGTCTTCTTTACTCTAAGCCTGGTGCTTTATCCACTGCACCACCTAGCTGCCCAGTTGTTAGTTTAGTTTGGTACATTTTATTTTATTTTATTTTTGTTATTTTTAAGTTGTTATAAGAGACCTGGACTCAACTAATTGTTCAGTCTACCTTCTTGGACACTTTTTCAAGGTGTTTTCCCAACCCCAAATTCTTTGATTCTATAAAGGATGGTTGGATGAAAGATAAAGGAAGAGGAAACACCTCCAAATCTATGAACATTAGGATATTAACAAATTGATCATATGATTGGGAAAATAGTTGGGAAATGTGCAGAAGTCTAGAGGATCTTAACCTGAGGTCCATGAATTTAAAAAGTTTGATAACCATATTTCAACATATTCTAACTAGTTTCCTATGTTATCCTATCTTATCTTTTGCATTTAAAAACATCATTTGGGGGAATGTTCCTATAGCTTCATGTCCATGGCACAAAAAGAATATGCCTAAATATAAATAAATATGTACACACACACACACACACACACACACACACACACACACACACACAGAGTCTAATCCAGGGTGGAGAACCTTCGGCCTCAAGCCCAAATGTTGCCTTCTGGATCTTTGGGTGCAACCTTTTGACTGAGTCCAAATTTTACAAAACAAATCCTTTTATTAGGGGGATTTGTTCTGTGAAGTTTTGATTCAGTCAAAAGGCTGCACCTGAGGTTCTAGAGGGCCACACATGGTCTCAAGGCTGCAGTTTCCCCACCCCTGGTCTAGTCTATCCCCTTGCTAGGAAATGTTGTAGTACCAAAGTTAAAGAAAGGAGTCATAGAGACTGGGGTAGGCATGCTGGCAATGAATTAAAGTGACTAACTTTTTCAATTTATCAGGTAAATTTTGTGGAATTCTTTTCCTTTCCAGAGCTTTTGCATACTTTCATGCCCTTGGCATTATCTGCTCTCTCAGAAATGGTCCTCTTAGAGAAATGTAGAGATGCAAGATATCAAACTAAGGACCTTCCTGGTTTTCTTTTCTCAAGTAGCTTGCTCTGGTTGTGCACTTTGGATAGAAAGAAAGCCCTCCCTTTGCCAGAAGTTTAATCTAGGCCTGACTCAAGTCTTAAAGAAGAGAACTGTTATGTTCTTATTTTAAGACACACCCATCTGAGATAGTGTTAGAGAGTATGAGAGTGAATGAATTGGGATAGAGGAAAGGGGATTTCCCCATTGCTCAGGGGAAGGGAACTAAAGAGTGTTTTGTATGTTTGGTTAATTAAAAAAAAAAAAACTCGAATTTGTTTAGTGTTTCAGTTCTAGCTTTGATCTTAGCTGATAAAGTTATTCCCAACTTTGCAGTACTCGGTTGGATTTTTGTCAGGCTTTGCTCAGGAGATCAGAGGGAAGTTCAGTAGCCTCAAATGTTGATCAACAATGAAAGCCTAGGAGTCGACTAGTAGACCACTAGTAGACTGTTAGTACTGCTACTATTATTAATAGCAATGCACATTTATATCGCATTTAGAGTTTGTAAAGCACTTTGAACTCATTTTCTCATTTGACTGAAACAGCCACGGGGGTGGAGGGAGAGGTGCTATTATTATCTCTATGGATAGAGTACCAAACATTGGATCAAAAGACCTAGGTTAAAATAATGTTTCAGGTACTTCCCAGGTCTGTGACCTGGGCAAGTCACTTAAACTATCCATAGAGATAATAATAGCGCCTCTCCCTCTACCCCCGTGGCTGTTTTAGTCAAATGAGAAAATGTTACTTTTTCCATGGATAGGTGATTCTTGATTGGACAGACACTTTCTGGCTAGCTATTTTAGAGGTAAAGGTGACAGGATTTCATGAGGACATCCATGGCAGTGGGCACCAAGAATTAACTTTGACTTGCTAGTGTCTAATGTTTCTTCTTTGTTAAAGTTTTAAAGGAGATTGTTTCAATATTGCTATATTGATTCTGATGAAACAGAATATGAGAAAATGTTACTCTGGTGCTACTTAGGAATGGTGACTTGGAATCCTATCTAGGATTCAGTATTGTAAGCACAGTAAATATGGGGATTCCCCCCTTCTTAATTCCTCTATGTGTGTGTGTTACTCTTAAGGCTGGCCTCACAGAGTGTAAGATTTTTTCTGTATTTTCACTGTGGCAAGTGGAGATCTCTTGAAGCCCCCAACTTCTTTTCTCTGTCCATGTTTTGGAGATATGGATGAGAATAATAGATGAGAAATGTTCATGTTTTGGAGAAATAGATGAGAAATGAATCATCTATATCAAGAATTCACTGTAATGTGCTAACTCAATCCCAAAATGGATTCAGTAGTAGTTCCCTGAATATTCTAACCTGACACATTTCGTTTTCTCAGCATCAAGCTAAAACAGAGGCCAAACATTGGTCTTTGATACCTTGAATTCCAGGTGAGGACTTCTTTTATTTGGAGAGGCAGAATGGAATAGTCAACTGGACTTGGAGTTAGAAATACCTAGGTTTAATTCCACCTCAAACACTTACTAGTTGTGTAAGCATTGTACTGCTCCAAGTCTTAGATTTTTCATCTGTAAAATAGGTATGATGATAGCTACAATACCTACCTTGTTGTAGGGATCAAATAGGAACATGTACATAAGGCCTTTGCAGACTTTAAAGGACCACCTACATGTTGGTTTTTACTTGTTAGACAATGGGGAATACTTCTACAAATTCAATTCAGTATTTATTAAGCACCTACTCTTTGCAAAGCACTGTGATAAACTGTCTTCTAAGATCTGGTCCCATACCTCCAGTTGCCCTTGAGATATTTCCCCTAGATGTTCCACTGCCTTTCCAAACTCCCAATTTAATATGTCACAATAATATATATATATACATATATATATATATAAAACAATATATTCAAATTTATTATATTTATCTATAAACCTCTTCTTCCTTCCAGTGTCACATTTTTCATCAGTGATAACGCTTTTCACCCAGCCACCTATGTTCAAAATCTTGGTATTGTTTTTTCCTCTTCTTTGTCTCACTTGATTAATGTTGTCAGTTACCAAGGTCTATTGATTATACCTTTGCAGTATGGTACTTTTCCATCCCTTCCTCTCTTTTCCTACTGCCACTACCCTAATAGAGTCTCTACCCAGTTAGACTACTGTAATACCTTCTTTATAGATATTCCAAAATCCACTTTCTTCCCAATCAATCCATCCTTTATATTGCTGCTAGAATCTCTTCTTTCTGTGTAGATATGGCCATGTCAATCGCAGCCCAAATCTCTTCAGTGGCTCCCTATTGACGATTGAGGAAGGTTCAAGTTACTTTGCATCTAAGTTGCCATGAGGACAAGAATTCTGCTTTATCTTATATATCCTTAGTTCCTAAAATACAATTGTCTGCATATAGTAGTGATGATGATGATAATAATGATGACAATTAATTCACATTTCTATGGCATTTTGTTGCTTACCTTTAAAAGACTTTCCTTACATAAGTATAATTATATGTTATATTAACATTATTATATATTATAGTTATAATGTGATTATTATATCAGATTTTACATTTGATACACCTGAGGTTTAGAGAGTATACAGCTAGTCATTGTTGGAGTCTCGATCCAAACTCAGGTTTCCTATCTCCCAAGTGTAGCATTCTAACCTGGGAAGAAGCATAGTACAGTGACAAATGAACAGGCTTTGGATTCCACGAATCAGGGTTCAGATCTTACCCTTGATGTTTATAACAACTGAGACCTTAGACAAATTGCTTAACCAACTTTAGTTTCCTATTTGTAAAATGTGGAAGTTGGAATAGATGGGCTCTGAGGTCCCTTCTACCCCTAGATTTATGACCGTTTCCTTTGCACTGTGCTGGGATAGGAAGCACTTAATATTTAAAACAAATGAATTGGGGACACAGATGAAATTGGTGTAACTCCTGCCTTCAGGGAGCCTGTAGTCTTGTAGGGTGATGAGACATTCTATTCGCAAATAAGTATAATATACTTAGAATATGAGGTGAAGTCAAACAGAGTTTTGAGAGATTGGGGAGCAAGGTTATCACTTCCAGAGGGTAGTTGGGAATAGCTTTATGGTTCTAGAGTTGGGTCTTGAGGAAAGAGAATGATCTGAAGAATTAGAAATGTGGAAACTGGGTAGGAGAGATGAAAGGGTTAAGTGTTCAAGCAGGCATGTTTCTTTATCTCAGGAAGGAGAGGAGTAGGAGGGTAGGAAGTAAGCTGATGGTATTTGCTAGTCTTGGTGTGTAGGAGGACAGAGTGGGCAGAAGCTCATGGAATTAAGTATCTTCAAGTCTTCTAACTGGAATGTTTGTATGCCTTGCCCAGGTGATGTCCACATAAGTCCGCTTGCCTCTGGAAAGGGAAAGTGTCTGGTGCAGGAAGAAGTTAGAGGAAGAGTCATTAAAAGTTTTCCAGAAACTCAGTGATGTGATTATATTTATGCATTAAGAAGATTAATTTAGCATCAGTCTATGAGATAAATAGGGAAACTTCTGGAGTCAGCTCAGAGGTAGAGGTGACCTTAGAAGTTGGGGAGATTGAATACTCATGCCTGCCAGAACTTGTCTGGTCTCAATAGGTAGGGAAAAAGAAGGCATGCTTTCTGTGAGTTGTGTGTATGTGTGTATGAGGGGAGTGGAGTTGGAGGGAGTTGTTGTTGTGGTTGTAGTTGGGGGTAAGATGAATTCTGTATTGAGGGCATGGTCCAACTTTGTCCAAGTTAGTAAATAGAAAGTTAGGCCAAGGTCAAAGCCAGATCTCACAAAGGTCAACAATCCAGAGGACTTAAAGACGACCTTGAACTAAATTTGGGATTAAAAAAAAGTCTAAATTTAGAAGGGAACGCAAGCCTGGAAGAGAAAAGTCAGGAAAACACTTCAGATGAAGAAGCATGGAGCATTGGACTTGAAGGCAGGAAGACTAACCGCAGCCTGACACTAGCTGTGTGAGCCTTGGGGAATTCAATTAAGGCTTCTAAAACTTCAGTTCTTCATCTATAAAAACGGGGATGATAGCAGCACCTACCTCACCGAGGTATTGTGAAGCTCAAATGAAATAATATGTGTAAAGAACTTTGCAAACCTTAAAGTGCTATGTAAATGTTATCTATTATTTGTTGTTGACAATGAAAAGTCAAGTTATACCTGTGAGTAGGCTGCAGCACATAAGAAATGAGGTACTATAAAGAAGACCCTGAGTAAGGATGCCATTAGAGATGTGTATGACCAGAGAATAATGTAGGCCAGTCACACGGAGAAAAGAAAGGATAACGGATAGACTCTTCTGTTGATTCAATGCTATTCTCTATCCTCCTAATGTCGAGAAATTGAGGAAGCTCCTTGATGGTTGGGTGGATCAGACACCTTGTAAGAGGAGAAGGGACAAGAGTCCCATGTGTTGGGTGGACCTAGATGGGCTTCAGTCTTTATCACTGGAGGAAGCATACATTTGAATAAAGTCACAGATCCACTTAAGGATGATGGTGATGATGATGATGATGATGATGGTGTACCCAGAGGATGAAGGAAAAATTGTGACTTCTCCCCTCCCCCGGGAGCAGGAGATTGGGGTTAGAAAGAAGTTACTTCCCCATTTTCTACAAACTTCTATTGTTATAGAGAGTGAAGCCAATCAAGGCTGTCCCAAATCTTTTTTGTTTTAAGTAAAATCTAATGTACCTTTTGTCTTTAAATTGCAGTCAGTTAACCCTTCTTCCTAACTCTGCTTGTGACAGAAGAAAAACAACTTAAAGTATCTGATATTGTGACCACATTTAAGAGTATACATAGTTTTCTGCCCTGCCTCATTGCCATGAGCATGGGGGTATATTTCATTAGCTGATATCTAAAAAATTCATTGATTTTTCCATTCTTCTTCCTTCATTTTTTTTTTTTTTTGGTTAAATGACTTGCCCAGGAGCTAGCTGTGTGACCCCGTGCAAGTCACTTAACCCCAATTGCCTAAAAAAAACCAAAACCAAAACCAAAACAAAAAAACCCAAAAACAAACAAAAAAAAATGACTTGCCCAGGATCACACTGCTAGTAAGTATCTGAGGCCGCTTTTGAACTCAAGTCCTCTTGACTCCAAGGTCAGTGCACTGTTCATGAACCACCTAGCTTCCTCTTTCAATTATTCTTAATTCCCCTTCCTTTTCTTGATCTATTTTATTTACATTTTTAAAAGGTAAGGAATTGTTTTTTGCCTTTCTTTGTATTACAAATACCTAGTCCTGTGCTTGGTAAATAGGAGGTGCTTACTAAGTGATTGTTGGTTGAGTGATTGATTGTAGTCATTGTGTGCTTTATTCTTAGGGGATAAACTAAAACTTTAGGGCACGCCTGTCCCAGCTTTAAGAAATTGGGAGTCAAACTGTCATCTGTGTTCCCTTAGACCATACCTGTTAGAGAAACAAGGAATTTTAGCCACTGAAGTCACAAGATCATAGATTTACACATGGAAGGGGCCTTAGAAGTCATTGAGTCTTATGTACTCATTTTCCAGGTGAAGGTAGGTCCAGTGACTTACCCAAAGTTATAGGGGAGTAACATTCAGAAGTGGGATTTGAACTCATTTTCTAAGCCAAGAGAGGTCCCATAGAGTTCTTCAAAGGGACTTCTTGAGTAAATCCTAGCTGCTCCCTAGTTTTGCCCCTTATTCTCCTTCCCCTTACCTCCCTTCCTGGCGCCATGCTTTTAGATGGAGTCAGCTGAATGATTTGATTCCAAAGCTCTTTAGAAGCCAAAATGGCTCACATTTTCATAGCACTTTACATAGTTTATGATGTCAAGCATAACACGATGTCCTCCAAGCCCATAATAAAACCAGCAAGTACAGAAAAAAATTAATCAGTAAACTCTTTTTTGGGGGGTGAGGGGGCAAAAACCTAGAAAATGTTAGAGTAGGCAGCCAGATGAGAAGCAAGGTGAATTATCCGAGTGAAAAAATGGATACATTTTTGTGTGGTATTAAAAAAAAAACAAACAAGCCGTGGAATTTTTCAGTGTGTAGAACTGAACCAAGTATTGCTGTTCTCAAGGGTAACAAAAAGTCAGCTCTCTGTTTTGGAAGAGTATGCTTGTACCTTGTATATTTGAATATGATGTAACCATAAATCCTTGGATTCTGGGGATTTCCTGTTGTTTAATCAACTTGTTTCCCTAACCCTTAGCATTAAGGGAGTTGGAAAGATGCAAGGGAAAGATAATTTAGGACATGAATGGAGACACTGAACTCTTGGAGAAGGTAGGGGACGGGGCTGCTAGAAAGTGAGAGATGGTCAGAGTCTGGGCATAGAAAGTGAAAGTAACCATCACCTACTTTGAAATTTTGACAAGGATTGTGGTGGGGTTGAGTTGGAGTTGGGCTGTAGGGAAAGGCTGCTTCCTCCAACTGAACCATAGGCTGAGTTCCCCCAGCATAGATACACATTCCTTTTCTTCTGTCTAGACTGGACAGGAAACTGTGTATGGGAAGAACAAGTCAATAAAATTGTAAGTTTAAATCTGGAAGGGATCATAGAGGTTCTAGGATCATATGAGCATAGATTTTAAGTTGGAAGGGATAGAATGATGAAAATCTGAGTTCAAAGCCTGACTGGCCTGACATTGATCTGCTGTCTGACCCTGGGCACATCACTTAACTTCAGCCTGCCTCAGTTTCCTCGTCTGTAAAATGGGGATAATAATAGCACTTACCTCCCAGGGTTGTTGTGAGTGTCATGAGGGTAAAAGGATTTCATGTATATGAGGTGCTTTACAAACTTTAAAGTGCTGTATAAATGTTAGTCATCCTCATTATTATCTTGCCCAACCTCCTCATTTTATAGAGGAGGAACTTGTGGTCCAGAGAGTTTAAATTACTTGCCAAAGATCACATAGGTAGTAAAACTTAGAACCAGAATTAGAACCCAAGTCATTTGACTTCAAATCAAATGTACTTTGAGTCATTTTTTAGTTGTATCTGACTTTTCATGACTCCATTTGGGTTTTTTTGGGCAAAGATATTGGAGTGGTTTGCCAATTCCTTCTGCAGATCATTTTACAGATGAGGAAACTGAGGAAAACAGGGTTAAGTGACTTCCCCAGGGCATCTAGTAAGTGTCTGAGGTTGGATTTGAACTCATGATGATGAATCTTCCTGACTCCAGGTCCAGCACTGTAGCCACTGCGCCACCTAGATGCCCCAAGTTTTAATAATTTTTCTTATTATGAACTTAACAAAAATCATTTGAAAACATGAGCTTTCCAATATACAAAGAATAGAAAAGAGGACTGGATATGAACACATGAAGTTCTGTTAGGTACAGTTTTTTATATGTACATTAAATTTAACACTATTGTACCAATGCTGTACTGCTTATCTGTGCCCGCTTTTGAATTTCCTTCTGCTTTCTTTCGTGTGTTTTTAGTTATTTCATTGCCACTTTTCCTCCCATCATTATCACTATCCATTGACTCTTCCTGTCACCCTCCCCAAATAGAATGCCCTTCCTTGTAATGAATAATTTTAGTTATACTTGTTCTTTATGAAAATATGTTTCATTCTGTACCTCTTTGCGGAGAGATGGGGTGCCTATTTCGCCATCAGTCTTCTCAGTGAAATAGCAGAGAATAGGTGGGAACATTGCCTGGGTAGTGTTCTGCAAATTGGTTTAGATAGTCTTCTGGGTGCACTAAGATATTAAGTGACTTGTCCCAAGGTCACAAAACCAGTATGTGTCAGAGGCAGGACATGAATCCAGTTCATCTGAGACCAGCCCTCTATCCATTATGCCATGTTGCTTCTCCTTCCATGTGATAATGATTGTAAGTGGATCCAGAGATTTGAGAACAACTCAAGCCGGGGTAGGACCATAGACTCTGACCTGGAAGGGAATTTTGAGGCTATCTCACCTTCTCATGTGACAGAGAAGAATACCAAGGCCTGGGGAAGTTAAGCAATTTGCCTGAGGTTGCATAAGTAGGAAAACACATCTGCTGACTCCAAAATTACAAGAAAAGATTAAACTTTCCTAGGAGATTGCAACCTGGTTTTAAGTAATTACTTAATTAATGGACAATTAAATAGAAATACTTACCCAGTCCTTATGTTTGTGGCTACCAAAGCTTTTTTCTCTTCTCTCTTGATCAAGGATCTATTCTGAATTAACATATCAGACTTGGTCTTTGGGATTCTTTAGAAGGTCTATGACCTTCTATAGACCTTTAAAAGGTCTATGACCAGAGCTGGAAGGGGCCTCAGAGATCATCTAGTCCAACCCCTTCATTTTATTTCTTAAGAAAAAATTCTGAATTTTTTCTCAACCCCCAAAATATCATATTCATAAGTGATATGGATTCTTTATGGAACCATGAATTCCATTTCATGCCACTTGCTTTTAAATAGAGATAGAGATAGACAGAGATAGATATACATATATATCGTAAATTCTACTTGTTATTTTCAAAACTGTCCTACATTTTTCTTTTTTAAAAATTTATTTTATTCTGAACTTAAGAAATACAACAAGCATTTTTGTAACATAGTAGCATTGAAAAAAGATGATTGTACATGAAACTCCAAGTCTATTATGTACAACTTGCTATTCCTTTTAAAAATATTATTAAATTTATCGTGTAATTTTCTTTTTCCCCTTTTTCTCCTGCCCTCCTCCCACCCTAGAGATGAGTACTATTAGACCTAAATATGTATATATGTAAAATCATTCTATACATATTTCTATTTATCAGTTCTTTCTCTGGATGCAAATAGCATCTTCCTCCATAGGTCCTTTGCAGTTAGTTTGAGTATTTATAATAGTCAAAATGACTTAGTTGCTCATAGTTGTTCTTAAAACAATATTGCTGTTACTAGATTCAATGTTCTCTTGGTTCTGCTCATTTATCTCTCCATTATTTTGTGCAGGTTTTTCTAACATCATCAAGCTCGTCATTTCTTAGAGCACAGTAGTATTCCATCATGACCATATATCACAGCTTGTTCAGCCATTCTCTAATTGTTGATGGGTATCCTCCCAATTGTCAGTTCTTTGCTATCTCAAAGAGAGCTGCTATAAATATTTTAGAATATATAGATTCTTTTCTTTTTTTCCCTGGTCATCTTTGGAAACAAACCTAGTCTCTACACTTTTTTTCTGAAACTTCTGTTTTCCACTATGATTTTTTTAGAAGTTTCAATGATCCTCCTTTCTAAAAATCAGTATTACTGACCCCCCTCATTCTCTGATATCCCTTTCCAAACAACAGGAAAAGAAAGAAAAATAAAACCTTGTAACAAATGAGTACCATCAAGCATAACAAATCTACTATGGTGGCCAATGTATCTCTTTCTGTACTTTGACTCCCATCATCTCTCTGTATCAGTAAGTGGGTAACGTGCTTTATTCTGAATTCTCTGAAAACATTAGACATCCTCTACTAACACTAGATTGGCCAGAATTTTTAAGATTTTCAAAGCTGTTTTTCTTTAAAATGTCACTTCGTGTATAAATTATTCTCCTAATTCTTCTGATCATTTCACTCTGCATCAGTTCATGCTAACCATGATTCTCTGAAATGACTCTCTTATAATTTATTTTTGCCCAATACTATTCTATTTTATTCCTGTGCCAAAATTTGTTCAGCCATTTCCCAGTTGTCAAGGAGGGAATTTAGGGTACCTCCCTTGATTCTAGTTCTTTTCTTCCTCCCTCCTTTTTCCTTTCCTTTTTCAGATCAAGAAGTTTTTTTTTTTTCTTATGGCTATTCTTTTCCTTTTGTTCTCCTCCTCCTTAACTTAAGGGTTTTGCTGGAGTAAGTGTGTGGAAGATCCCATTCTGGCTTCCATCTTGGCAAGATGTGCCCTATTTCCCCATTTAAGAGATAGGAAACTGTGACCTAGAGGAATAAAATGACTTACCCAAAGTCCATTTTCTCTTGCCAGCTAGAAATTGATGTTCACCAGTATTAACCTGGTGATGGGAAAAATTCAAACTCAAATAATCAGTGGCTTAAGTCACATGTTTTAGGGCCACTTTGATTTAAATAAAAATTGAAGACTGGATCTACATAAAGGGTTTTCTTATTAGCAGAAATGAAACTTTATAATAGGTTAGGGTAGAAAAACTTATCAACTAGTGAAGTCTCTTAGGATTTATAATATTTTCACAAGGCAACCAATAAAAGTGTGATCACATTTATTGCTATTGGACTATGTGGGAAGAAAACAGTTTGGAGGGTGAATTGATTAAGTGATGTAATGATTTTTTATTACTCTGTAAAAGGCAGGAGTATTAATTTCTTGCAGAAATGAAATTTCAATAGAAAATTTGGAAATGATGGTCCCCACTTGATTTCTGGTCTTATAGTTTATGTGACTCCATATTCAGATTTGTGTGTGGGTTTTTTCAGGGAAAATGGGGTACGTTTTAAGTTTCTTGCTTTCTTCCAACTGGTTAGACTAAGTTTAACTACATCTACATGTAAGTTTATAAAACGTTTTGAAGCTTTCACAATGAACTGTTGTAACCCAAAACCACTGTATCTACCAGACGTCTTGGTGTTTGAAAAAGTGTTTTAACCCGTGATAGATTTGGAATTCTTGCCAGCTGATTTCTGGATATCGAGCCCCAGTCCTTAGAAACATATTACCCAGATGTTTATAACATATCCTTTTGCTAATGTCCTGTTTACACTTCAAATTTGGGGCAAGAAGCATTTGCCTACTTCAAAGGACCAGATGAAAGCCTTTTGCCTCATCTAAATATTACGCCTACCTCTTCTATGCCTTAAACAGACTAATTTCCTATCCTGAGTTATTTTCTCCATGGCACATAGTTTGTTTGTTGTAGATTTCCTTGTGAATAAATACTTAGCTCTTGGCAGGAGCTCTTACACCTCTGGCCTGGTCTTGTCTCAATTCCTCAAAATATGTTCTTTTTTTTGAGGGAGAAATTTAATTTTCTACTTCTTAAGCCAGATGGTTAAATGGAATAGTACAAGATGGGTGGAAGACTACCTGTGTAGTGACCTTCAAGTGAACACCCACTAATTCTTCCCTTTCTCCCGTTAGGACTACAATAAGAGCCATAGTCCACTGAAGCCCTGGCAGCTTAGCCTATCACTGCCCATCTGTTTCAAAAAACCTCTAGAGGGGCAATAGGAGCAGGGAAGAGCAGAGGAAAAAGGAAAGAGTTTCATTAAAAAAAAAGAAGAACAAAACTTTTAGGGTTTTAAAAATTAAGCACCACATGAGAAAACATTAGTGTGAAATTTATAGTAATATTTCTATGAGTATTTTTGTAGCTCTCTAGTCGATACTTATGACAAACCTGGGGAATGGAATGGTTTTCTTTGGATTATAAACATATTATTTGAGTGTTCAAAGGTTCCATGCTGCTTTTTTTTTTGCTTCCTAATAAGCCATTTCACAAGCAATAATGAACCCTAGGATCTGTGTTCAGCAGCCAACATACACATACTTTGGGTATTTTAAGTGATTTGGCTATGCTTCCTGCCCCAGCACACATGTAGGGTGTGTTTGGTGGGGAGGGGAGTGAAGACTTACATTTGTGATTACTTTTGAGGGTTGTTGCTTTCTTGTTACTTGATCAACATTTAAATTGCTCCCAGAGGAGAATTTGGGAATTCAGAGGAGATAAGGTTTTTATACAAAGTGGTACAGTGGAAAAAGCATGGCTCTGAAGTTAGAGGACCTGAGTTCAAATCCCATTTCTATTGCTTACTACTGGGCCAGTCACTCAAACTCCCTGAACCTCAGTTTCCTCATTTATAAAATAAGGGAATTGCACTTTGAGGCCTTGCCTATTTTGAGACATAACTGCCATTTTGTGCAAAATGTTGTTTTTCATAATCTGGGGAATATGAAGATGAATTAGATTTCGTTTCTGCCTTCAAGGAGCTTATGGCCTAAGGGGGAAAAATTATATACTTCTCTTAACTTTTACTTACTAATAATAAGGACAATAATTCAAAGCCAATTCCAAAGAATTGGAATACAGTAAGTGAGAGGCAGGAGGAAAAGCAGATCATATCTGATTAAGGAAATGTGGAAGACTTCACAAAGGAGGTAGTAATTGGAGTGGGCTTTGAAGGATGAGTAATATTTCAACAGATTATTGTTGTTGCCATTGTTATATGATCTTTAAATTCCCTTCTAGCTTTGACATTCTGTGACTTTTTGTAGTCTTCACAACCATGACCTCTGTGCTTTGGGCATAATTGATAGTCAGTGAATTTTTATTGGCTGCTGGAGTGTTTTAAAAGATGTGGACCATGTAATGGTACCTCTCCTCCCAGTTCCCCCTTCTCCTAATTCTATGAACAGTGAGTTGCTCTCTTAATATGGCACCTTTCCTGAGACGCAGGACTATCATAGTAGAAAGAGTTCTGGACCTGGAGTCAGGAAGACTTGAGCTCAAATCCTGCCTCTGACATTTACTGGGCTGTGTGACTTTGGGCAAGTCACTTAACTTCTCGTTTGTGAATGGGACAGAGATTGCACTGATCTGACAGGATTGCTGTGAGCATCAAGTGAGATCATATGTAAAAAGCATTTTGCAAATTTTAATGCATTGTATAACTGCTAGCTCTCATTATAACCACCACCACTACCATCACATCGTCATTATTTCCTGATTAAAGGATTGAATTTTTCTGTATAGTAAAGAACATTTTGAGGATATGAATTTCTGTAGAGTGGGAATGTAGCAGAGGTTAAAAATTGAGAATAGAAATCCAAGAAGTGAAGCAGTGAAGGGAAGAGGCTGAAAGGGGAGAGCTGGACAAAATGTTCCATATGTAGAGTAATTAGTAGCTATGTTGGCACATTCTTGATGCATTCCTAGCCTATACACTCAGCACCAATACTGAACTGCCCTCAGAGCGGGCTGCCCATGATGGAAAATAGTATAGAACTTGGTCTTATGCAGCCTGGAGTTAACAAGAGTCTAGAATAGAATCAGGCTAATTCCTTTCCAGATAAATCAGCCTACCTAGGTGTCCTCTGATATAGATGTTTATGATTGGTATAGCCTTAAGGGTCACCCCAAAATAGCTTGGATTCTTGGACTGTAAGTCTGAGAAGCCAATAGGTAATGATACACACATCTGGGACCTGGCTTTGGCTTTCCCTGGATTGGATGGAATGAAGTATGATTGATTTTCCCCTAAGTGTCACTTGTTCTTAGATTATGAGATCTCAACTGTAACTAGGGCAGGACTACTGGACCTTTGCCTCAGAGCCCTGCAAGTGCATATAGTGCTTTAGTTTCAGTAATGTAATGGTAACAGAGCTCAGCAACAGGTTAATATGAATAATTAGTTCAACTAGGAAGCTACTGGATGATGCTGTGGGGGTGAACTCTAGTCTTCCCTGTCCTGCTTCCTTGGCCCTACCATGGTAACTTCCTCATCAGCAGCCTTAAGTGACTGGGGTCTCTGCCTTCTACCACAAGGTATTCTAGTATCTTACTCTTCCCCACAAATCTGGGGGCACATTTTTTTTGCTGCTTGTTATGCTGTTGGTTTGGGGTAATTGCCCTGAACACAATTCCTAGTTACTGCCCTGTTTAAGTAAAAGCCTTTCCTTGCCTCAGAGAGGATTGCTTCATGATTCTAAAATGAAAGGGCCAAACAAAAGACAGAGGGAAGGTAGAACTTAAACAAAGGGATATACATTTTTTTTTGATTTCATGGAAATTGATGATTGAGACCAATATGCTAATGATGCTGCACAGCTGGTGTTTGTATATGTTATTCTCCTCTTTTGAAGCAGCTAAAAGCCTATTCCTCATGTATAGGAATGCTAACAAAAAGAGTCCTTTCAGAATTAATTGTAAAGACATCCACATATACTGAATAGAGACACCCTATACAAATTATGCAAAAAGTTAAAATGCATTATACATGCACCTTTGGCCACTGATCCCAACTTTATGCACAAGATTGACTCCTTAACAGCTGTATAGGAAGAGTCTTTGACTATGACGATGATTGACATTGAGAAAATATTAGCTTTACAGCTGGGTAGAGATGGATAGACCAGTCCTACTCAAAGGCCCCAGCTGCAAGTGTTTCATAAACTAGATGGTGGAAGCAAAGAATAATTTATGCAGCTTTTTTATTCTATTAATTTATCACAGGTGTTCAACCCCTATGACCTAAAAGCCAGGGATTGAATGAGACATAGATTTTTAGTTATGGCCACTGTGTTTATTTGTTTAGCTTTACTGTAATGATGATGATGACGACAACAACAGCAACAGTAGCTAGCATTACATAACATTTTTGGGTTTTCAAAGTACTTTCTATATGTTATCTCCTTTGATTCTCCAACAACCCTATGAGATAGGTGCTATTATTATCTCCATTTTACAGATGAGGAAGTTTAGGCTGAGAGTGGTTAAATGACTAGCCTAGGGTCATATAGCTAGCAAATGTCTGAGGTAGAATTTGAGCTCAGATCTATTATATATACCCATATACATGCACATGCATATATATATATATATGTACACATACAGTGTACATGCACTCATATAAACACTGCCATGTATATATATACACATGTGTTTATACATGTGTATATGTATATATATATCATACATGCATGAATATCTATATCTGTCTATATAGTCTTGTATTGAGATTGCTTTTGGCCCCAGACTTCCATTCTAGATTTCAAAGAATGAAGGCTTAGACTCTTGAAGGAGTCAATTCCCATAAATATATGTATATGTGTATACACATACACATGTACATGCATATATATACATGCATACATATATACACACCTAAGTATATCTCTGTCTAGTCTACCCATACACATGTGTATGCATATACGTACATACATATACATGCATATATATGCACACATACACACATATACACATACCTAAGTATATCTACATCTATCTATCTAGTCAAGTATAGAGATTACTTCTGGCCCCAGACTTCCATTCTAGGTTTCAGAGAATGAAGGCTCAGACTCTTGACGGAATTGATTTCCTTAATAGATAAACTATGGTACATATTAGCATACCCTAATGGGATGGATCCAGTAACACCTTCATTATAGACATGCTAGTCCCAGACTTTCTTCTGTCTTTTTCTTAGCACCATATGCTATGATTTATATGTTACTTAAACAGGAGATTTTTGGTAATGCAAGGATAGAGAGATGGAGACATGGGTTACCACATTTGACTATACAATCTTAGGAGGGCAGTAAATTAGATGTGAGCACCATGGACTGGATAATCTTCAGGTTGCCTCCCAGGCCTATGATTCTATGTTAGGATTCTTTATTTTCCTCTAAAGCTGCACTTGGAAGCAGTAATCAGAGTTGTTCTGCGGGCTGTTCTGTAGTCAGTCTGACACTGTGACTTCATTCTGTTGAAAGAAAAGGCAGACCACATGCCGCTTTTTGCCTGCTCTAGAAATGTAGACTGTCAGAGCTGAAAGGGACCTTGGAGACCATCTTGTGAAGTTCAACCCTCTCATTTTACAAATGAGGAAATTGGGGTTCAGAATGGCTAGGAGATTTAGGATCCTAGAATATTACTGCCAGAAGAAACCATAGAGCAGGTTCCCCACCCCGGGCAGAGAGGCTCTCCAGTTCAGTCCTTTCAATTTACAGATAGAGAAACTGAAGTCCAATTAGGGTAAGGACTCACGTGGAATAAGTGGCAGAGCAGTGATTCGAATCCTTGCCTTTGGATTACAGATCAAGTGATCTTTCCCCACTATCAGTGGTCAGAAGTCAGGATTAGAACCTGGGCCTCCTGACTCATTATAGTGTTCCCTCCACTACTTTACTCTGCCCCTTCTCAATATGTTCCCCATATCCTCATCAAAAATCATTCATCAGTAACGTTTTTGGTTAATGGAAGTGATGTTACTGTTTTTTACACCAAAAATGATTTTGTCCTCATGTTAGAGATGTGAGGAAAAGGCAAGAAAAAAGGGGACTCTACCCTAATAAAACTGGCATAAAAGAAATTTGAAATTAGCAAAGAACATAAATGGCAAAAAAAATGTAGTTAGTAAACAAAGATGTTGACATGGTTTTTGATGTCTGCTTTCTGTTTTAGTAAATATAATATGGAGGCTGTGATAGATTGTCTTTTCTATCTGCCCCAGATTGTTTCATGTATATTTTAGAGGTCTTATACTATATGATGGAGAAGTATGGAGTAGTAGAATGAGGAAGGCACCTGCAATCAGACCACCAGGATTCTAGTCCCAGCTAAGACATTGATTAGCCATGTGACTCTGAGCAAACTACTTGACATCACATTTTCAGGCTTTTTCTGTGTGGAATGAGATTAATAATGCTTGTGTCACCTACCTAATCCTATGAATGTTGGTATATGGCATTTTTTTTAAAAGCATGTTATAATTCATGAATGCATGGATTGTTGTTATGATACAATAAAATTAACACATGTGTATAACCTAATTTGTAAAGCTGACAAAATTGTTATATAAATATAAGTTGTTAGTATTATCCCAGTGATGCCCAAGGCAGATAGGTGGTACAGTGGATAGAGTGCCATGCCTGGGGTCGGAGAGGTCTAGGTTCAAATGTGGCCTCAGACGCTTATTAGCTGTGTGACCCTGGGCAAGTTACTTAACTCTATTTGCCTCAGTTTCCTTATCTGTCACATGAGTTGGAGAAAGAAACAGCAAACCACTCCAGTATCTTTGCCTTGAAAACCCCAAATGGGATCATGAAGAGTCAGACACTGAAGGGACCCATCAACAATAACAACAACAAAATCCCAAAGTGTTCTTGAAACCCAGCTCTTCCTGTCTTTTATCACATAAACTAAGATCCTTTGCTTTTCAGTATATGTTTCTTTATATAGGAAACCAAGGCCCTAGGGTTCTATTTAAAAAGTAATACATGTATCTCATGGGCTTGGTCCTAAGCATTTTTGGGATGTCAATTTTTTTATTTGTTATATTTATTTCTATATTTGTTATAGAGCCTTGTGAGAACTAAATTCATAGGTAATGCAAGAGTATGCTGAAGCTAGCTCCTACAGGCTCCTGAGAGCTTATTGTTAAATTCCATTGTGAGCATTTACCACTTGGAAAACAGCAAACCCTACAAATTAGGGTTTGATTTATTATTTTGTTTATTGTCTAACTTCAAAAAAGCAGGGGAGAAAGTGTTAATAATGTAGTTGAATGTAAAAGTATGTCATATATACATGATTTTTTCAGTGATTAAGTTGTTAAACATTTTCTAGCACACCCCCGGATCATAGCTTCAAATGTGGAAGGGACCTTAGAAGCCAACTAGGCCAATCGAGGCCCTGAGAGATGATGTGATTTGCCAAAGGTTTCACAGGAAGAAATTGACTGAGTTATGATTTGAATCCATGTTATCTGAATCTAAATTCAATATGTTTTGTTGGCTTTCTCTTTTTCTTTGTTATAAATGACTCCATTTCTGTGACAGCTGTAAAGGCCACCATATTTTACACTCTCTTCAATGAGAGCTGCTCAGTGACTATAAGATACCGTGCTACATGTGACTTGCATTTTGTCTGTAGAGAGTATGCCATCAATATGGAATAAAATCTAGAAATAGATTGTTTTTGCCTGCCTGTCTTCTGTTACCCAAGCAGAATTGCAGAAATCAGAGATGAAAACAGCTTGTTGAATCCTCCAATAGCCTCATCTCCTTCTGAAGAATTGTTGTCTGTGTTTTAGCATGGACCTTCATTCTAACATTTGGTATGAATAAGAGCTCCTTACTTTTGTATTGTGGATGATTACATGAATATGTGAGCTGAATTTTGTGAGGCAGCCACTAGACATTTAGAATTGTTGGATAGAGTCAGTACTGATATTTCTAAGGGAAAGCTTTTTTTGTTTTAAATCACAGATCACTACCAAGATTCTGTAAATGACATACAACATGTGTCTGCCCTTGTAACCTCACTAGAGAAGTTTCCAAGAAAAAGAATGTGGAAACAAAAGGCCCCAGCTTCAAAGACCTTAGCTTTCTACAACCTCTCCCCTACTCTTCCCGCCTCCAGAGCCTGGACATTCTAAGACTTCATTGTGATGTTAATATTTTTTTTCATTTTAGTCAAAGTGTTATATAACTCTGACGGGAAAAAAAGATCCACCAAAAACACAGAAAGACCTGTATCTCCCTCAGTGGGGTGCGTAAATTGCCCTCTTGGTGGATACATCATGTATATTCCAATACCCATTTTCAAGGACTGATGTGAACTTTGCAAATAAAGAAACAGTTCTGCAATAGAAATAGTCGTCTTTTTTACAAAGGACTAGTCATGAGTGGCTGCTCTTGGAATAAATCTGGAGGGGATATTAGGTGATTGGTGTATAACACTGAGGAGGACTAGTCAACTTATTTATTCAAACTGGGCATTTGTCTTATTCAGAGTTGAGGATCACTCCAAAAAATTCAGCTGTCCCCCAAATGTGTCTTAGTGTAGGAGATATTTGCAATGTTACAAACTTTAAAAAGTGATCCAGAGAATCCATTTTCAGCTGACATATGGGGTTTTATTATAGATTCACCAGTATAGTAATTGGAAAGGTCTACATTTTGATATTTGTTGAGGATAATAACATATATTAATAATACTGTATCTCATTTATTATCATTATATGATTTCTGTACTATAAATATTGTTATTCCCATGTACAATCAATCGGTTAACTAGCATTCATTAAGTATCTACTATGTGCTTGGCACTGTGCTAGGTGTTGAAAATATAGCGACTAAAGTGAAACATACCCTGTCCTCAAGGAGCTTAGTATTCCATTAGGTTAGATAATATATACATATGTAGGTATATGTAAGACAGATACAAGGTGATCTGGGGTTTAGGGTTTAGCAGCTGGGGAGAGGGGATCAGGAAAAGTTTCATATAGAAGAGGTGCTCTTAACCTAGTTTGTGTTGAGGACTGCTTTGGCATTTTGGCAACCATTCTGTGGATTCTTTCTCAGAATCAGTTTTTAAATGCATAAATACATAGGATTACAAAAGAAATCAATAATATTGAAATATATATGTTGAAAGATTTTCAAACCAAGTTCATGGTGCTCATGTTAAGAATCACTGATATAGAAGAGGGCCCTTGAGTCAAATCTTAAAGGAAAATATGCATTCTAAGAGGCTAAGGTGAAGGAAGAAGGATGATAGGTTAAATGATTTGCTCATATTTACAAAGCTATTACATGTGGAGGTGTAATTCAAACCCAGGTCTTTCTGTATTCCAAATGAAACACTTTTCTACTATAGAACATCACTTACCCCTAAATCAAGGGTAATTGACTTAGTGTGTGGTAAGGTTTTTGTCTTAATTTCGAAATGGTGATTGTTGAGTAAAAATTGTTAGGAGCATATTGGACAACTTTGCAACTTTGTGATTGTTGATCAGTTATCAATTGATATCTCATTAGCATCTAGTTGTTTGGAGTTAGGACCATTCAAATAGTTCCTTCCAAAATAATAGCTCTTAGAAAAGGGAGAAACAATAGGTCATGTAATTGGACTGAGGAGGCAGATTTCTGTTGTTAACAGGGTTGGGCCTGGATCATTTAGGTCTAGATATAACCAGCCTTTTTAAAAAGAGAGAGCAACTCATCATGTTAGGCTGGTCTTTGAATAGCACCTTATAGAGGTTTGCCTCTATAAAACTGAGGAACCAAATAATGTAACCCATCCTTGATTCCCTGGGCAGCTAAGACCTTCTTTCTCTCCTTCCCCATCAAATTACCTTGCATTGACATTGTATATAATGTGTATATGCTTATATATGTATGTATTGTCCCTCCATATAGAATGAAAGCTACCTTAGAGCCACGAAATTTCCATTTTTGTCTTTGGAGTCTCAGCACCAAGGACAAGGTCTAGAAGCTGTGACCATTTGATTACCAAGAGGGGAATAGACTGGAAATAGTCCAAAGAATGTAGGAAACATTTACTAATATCTGCTCTGGAAGCTGTATTAGAAGATCCATCTCCTCAGTATTTCCTCTAGTGGACAGAACAACGCAATGTTATTCTCTTCTGCTTTTGGGGGATCCCAAAGGATAAGCAATCCTGTGTCAAGGCATGTCCAGCTGGAACTAGAGAAGTGATTGATTCATAATCTACTTCCCTTTGGAGTGCAGAAGTTCTAATGTGGCTATATTTTAGGATTCACTGTTTAAAATTATAGCCTTAATTTATTTTTTATGTATTTGCATGTTTGTCCTAAGCTAGAAGTTTCCTCTAAAGTCCTCATTAAATACTTCTATCTTTTGATCAAAATCACCTACAGTAATTGAGTGGTATTTACTATAAAAGACCCTGAGAACTGTTGTGTGTGTAATAGTAATAATAATTAATGATAATAACACTTATATAGCACTTTAAGGTTTGCAAATGCTTTTTACATGTGTTATCTCATTTGAATCTTGTAACAACTCTGTGAGAAATGTGCTATTATTATCATTGCCATTTTATAGATAAGAAAACTGAGGCTGAGTGATTAAGTGACTTGCCCAGAGTCATGCAACTAGTACTAGCTGAGGCCATTTTTGAATTTAGATCTATCTGACTCCAAGTCTACTAGCCCCTGTGTTATCTAGAGCAAGGCTTCTTAAACTTTTTCCACTTGCGACCCCTTTAGCACTTCTTAAACTGTGGGTCGTGATGTCTAAATGATGTCTAAATCAGAGATTTAGGCCATCTAGTCATCTTCTTCCTCTTTCTCTCCATTTTACAGATGAAAAAACAGGCCCAAAGGGGTCAAGTGACTGACCCAAGGTCACGCAGGTAATAAACAAATGCATAATTTGAATGTAAATCTTTAACTCCATAGCTGGTCCAATCAGTAGCAGTCATTCTCTTCCTGGAGTAATGCTGATAACAGAATATATGGGTATTTTCCCAAGAAAGGGCAACCATTATTGCTACTGGTGTTCAGAGATTCTTTAGTGACTTATGATGGCATCCTCAGAAGTCCACACTAAACAGCTAATGGCAAGTGAGGTTTGCTAATAGAATGAGAAGGTTGTCTTTGTGCTGAGCCCTGACTTTAGGTCACATCCCATACTATCATTAATATGCTTGACTCAGTGTGCTACTTATTACTAAAATTTAGTGAATAATTCTATATCCAAAAATAAATTGCTGGTGCCTGGATTTATTTCTTGAATCTAGGATCCCAACTAGAAAATTCCATTCAGTTTGTGAGAAATTATATCTATAATTTATTTGAGCAAATTAATTTGAAGACACGTGTTAAAAACATCTCTGTCAAGAAGTGTTAGACTGATCTTCTGTTAAGAAAGACAGCTTGAGAACAAACAGATTGTTGTTAACTAAATACTAGACGTCCCATATGAATAATAAATATTAATGTAGTCCCCTTTTTTTCTGGACACTTTTTTGTCGTTCATCATTACATCAGTTCCATGGATAATGAACCATTGTATAACATTGAATGAAGAAATGAAGAATCAATGTCGGGAGTATGTGACTGACCAAGGTTATGGTGTTCTAGAATAGGTATACCTGTTATTAGGGTGGGTTGGTGGCTAGTGCCAGGCCTGGAGTCAAGAAGACTCCTCTTCCTAAGTTCAAATCCAGCCTAAGACATGCTGTGTGACCCTGGGCAAGTCACTTAACTCTGTTTGCCTCAGTTTCCTCATCTGTAAAATGAGCTGGAGAAGGAAATGGCAAACCACATCAGTGTCTTTGCCAAGAAAACCCAAAATAGGATCACGAAGAGTTGGACATGACTGAAAAACAACTAAACGACAACAAAATACCTGTTATTAAGCCTAGCATCCCAGAATTGTGGAAGCTCAGAGTTGGGAGAGATTTTAGAGATTGTCTAGGCCAACCCCAACTGAATCATGAAACCCCATCTACAATAACCCCCGGGGACTTCTCTACCCTCTCCTTGAATATCTGCTGTAACAAGGAACTCTCTACACTTTAAAATAGCACCTTCTGCTTTTGGATTGTTTTAAATATTAGGAAATAGTGGGTTTTTTTCCCCTTCTTCTGTACGTCTACATAAAATCTGATTTTCTGTAGCTTCTCCACATTGAAGCTAGTTCTACCTTCTGGAGCAAAGCAGAACAAATCTAATACTTTCTCAACATAGCAACCCTTCAATTATTTCAAGTCTATGATGCTGCTCTCTCAGTCTTCTCCAACCTAAATAATCCCCAGTTCCTTCAACTTATGCTGGAATGGCATGGTTTCAAGAACCTTCACAAAAGATGGTCAGCATCTTTCAGAAGTGGTCTAGCTTATCCCTGGCCCATCTAAATTATGGTATCCACGTGTCTTACCTCCAATTTGCTCTGTGTGTGTGTATGTGTATAATGTGCATGTGTACATATATACACATGTGTGTATAGACACATGCATATGTGCAAAGTCTTGGATATACTGAGGATAGTTAGGTGGCACAGTAGATAGAATGCTGGGCCTGAGGTCAGGAAGACCCATCTTCCTGGGTTCAAATCTGGCCTCAAACACTTGTTAGCTGGATCACCCTGGGCAAATCATTTAACTCTGTTTGCCTTAGTTTCCTCATCTGTAAAGTGAGCTGGAGAAGGAAATGGCAAACCACTCCAGTATCTTTGCCAAGAAAACCCCAGATGAGATCTTAGAGAGTCAGATATGACTGAAATGACTGAACAACAACTTGTACATACACGATTGTTTTCATGTCATTTGATCCATTAAAATGTAAGTTCTTTGTCATATAAATTTAGGGTGGAGCTCAAGTGAGTGGCCTGTAGAGACACTAGGATGGGTAAGAATGGTTTATTGATACAGCCAAGTACATCCTAGGAAGATATAAACACATGCAGTCAGGTATGGAAGCACTTGTGGCTTCCCTTTCCTCTACCATCCTCTGGGGCAGTATGTTGGGTGGTAGCCCAGATGAGTAGTGGGATATGCTTTTGGGTTGAAGGCCCAGAATCACTGGGGTCCTGGGTTTATATAGGATTTTCAGACAAAGTATCTGCCATGACAATTGTCATATCACCAGGTGGGGTGATAGGATCAAGAAGCATGGACCAGTAGGAAAAGACTAGATTTCTCAAAATTAGCCAAGAAAGCCTACTTAAGATGAGGAAGGTATATATTTATAACTGTGCCATGTTAGCAAGCTTGCTAAAGAATTTCAGCAGCTAGTTCCATCTGGGACCAGGTTCATTTTAGACCTTAAATGTACCTGAATTGTATAGCAAGAAACAGTCTTAGGAGAGTAGGGTCACAGACTCTCCTGGCTTTTCCCTTTTAGAGGGCAGGGACTCTTTTTGCCTTTCTCAGTATCCACAGTGCTTACTTAGCACAGTACCTCATACATGGTAAACTCTTTATGAATGTTGGTTGACTGACTGATTGAACTGGAAACAATAGTTCTTATTTGGTATAAGCAGAAAAAAAAAGCATGATGTAACTAATTACTCTGATTAAAGTGACATTTGAAATATTGTATTCAGTTCTGGATGCTACATTTTAGGAAGGATATTGAGTTGAAGAGAATGTCCCAGAAGTCAGATGAAATGGTAAAAGGCCTTGAAGATTGCTTGCCATATAAAGATTGGTTGAAGGAACTGGGAATCTTCATCCTGGAGAGGAAAAGATTCAAGCAAAGATGCAGTATCTGTCTTTAAGGGTACTTGTGTAGAAGAATGCTTAGATTAGTAATGGATTTTTGTTGTTCACCCTTCATTTTCTTTTCTTTTCTTTTTTTTTTTTGGCAAGGCAATTGGGATTAAGTGACTTGCCCAAGGTCACACAGCTAGTAAGTGTCAAGTATCTGAGGCTGGATTTGAACTCAGGTCCTCCTGACGCCAGGGCCAGTGCTCTATTTACTGTGCCACCTAGCTGCCCCTCATCCTTCATTTTCAAAGAGGACCAATGACATCACAGGTTGATGTCTTTACTTGCATGGGAATTGGATTTAAGTGAGGCAGAGCTGCAAAAAGTCATCAGCCTCACTTTCTTTTCCAGAGCCATCAAAGTCTAGTGTCAACACAAAAGTCAAGACAACTGCCAATGGCATGGGATGCAGTCAGTGAACTTGGTATCTTTGACATCTGACCAAACTCTAAACATTCCTGCTTCAGCTGCCTTCACGAGGGTTGGAACAAATTGTTGTCATCCACCATTCCGCCAGAGCAGGTGTCCATGTGCTTGGTGAAGACATCTCCCTAACTCACTAACGGGTTTGAGTCCTGTCAGTTACCCTCAGACTGGTTTAGCCTATCTGCTAAGACAGTTTACAGGAGTGTGGCTGCTGTGCATGTTAAAGCTTTTTGGACCCACAGGTGAGGATGGGTAGAAGCTATGAAAAGGCAAATTTAAGATCGTGAGGAAAGGCTTTCCAAATATTAGAATGAACAAAAAGTGAAATGGGCTGCCCCATGAGGTGGTAGGTTACCCCCATTGAAGATTTTCAAGAAGATGCTGGATACTTTCTGAGTATGTTGTCAGGTACAGGGGTCAGGTATGGATTGGATCAGATGGCCACTGAGTTCCTTTCCAGCTTAAATTCTTGATATTACATTTTCATTATAATTTTTCTTGTAATAGACACTTCATTAATGCAATATCAATTCTTTCACTTGCTTCATTAAACTACTGATTCATAAATGCTTCTAGTTTAATAGAATACTGAAGTCTTTCTCACATGAACTACTTTAGAGGCACATATCCCCTTTTCTGTACTTAAGCAATTAATTTTTGACCCTAAGTGCTGGACTTTGCATGCTTGCTTCACAGCTTTTCCAACTTGTCATTTCTTTCATTGTTAAAGAGAAGATTCCTTTTCAGGTTTGAGTTGGACTAGATCAACACGGATGTCCCATCCAACCCTAAAATTTTGTGATTCACCTTAATTCTATGCTTTTTTATTGAATTTCTGCTATATACAAGGCATTGTCAGTCAGCTGGTCAATCAATAAGCATATATTAAATACTTAACTGTGTGCCAGGCCTTGTACTAAGCACAGGGGTACAAAGAAAGCCACATCTCTGTCTTAAAGTAGTAAGGAATTAAGGATGATACTGAGGTTTTGAGCCTGCTTGATTGGGAAGGATGGTGTTATGCTGGATAGGAATAGGAACATTTAGAAGAAGGAAAGGTTTTGGGTAAAATATAATGAGATCTGTTTTTGACGTGTTGATTTGAAAATATCTATGAGACATCCAGGCTGAGATATCTAAAAGAGAGTTGTTGAAGAATGAAACTCAGGAGAGAGGTTAGGGCTATATATATAGATCTGGAAATCATCTGCATAAAGATAGGTGATAATTGGAGCTGATGAGATCATTAAGTAAGATAATGTAGTATAAGAAGAGCCCAGCACAGGGCCTTGTCAGGATCATCACAGATTCCATTTTTGTCATTTAATTTCTTATCGAGTCATTTAACCCTGTTCACTTCAGTTGCCTCATCTGTAAAAATGAACTGAAGAAGGAAATGGCAAACTACTCCAATATCTTTGCCAAGAAAACCTCAAATAGGGTCATGAAGAGTTGGGACTGAAAAACGACTGAACAACAACACCAACAACAGCCTACCTTTGTGTTATCTTCAGTTTTGATAAGTGTACCCTCAACCAAGTCATTGATAAAACTTTTAATAGGACAGGCAAGCTCAACTACCAGGTTGTGGTCTTGGATTTTTAGACCCTTTGGCGATGCTTCTTCAAAAATCAGTTAGCCTGCAAGTACTTAAGTTGCACCCCGAAATACGTAGCAGTTTCGGACAGTTGTGCTAGTGAAGGTGTATGATAGTATAACTCTTAGAGGGGGTGTATAATAAATTGTAGTTTATGGGTGATCAAGGTTATGGTTTGGAAAGCATGTGGGAAAAGGTTGTCTTATGAACTTGGGTTAGCTTGAAAAAAACTTGGAGTAAAAGGATCAGGTTACGAGGTGAACTGGGAATATGTTGGAAAATGGGTGAGATTAACTGATAGAGAGTTTTGAAAGCAATTGTCAGAAACCCTAAGCATTCGATCATACAATCCTGTGACTGGGGTCACCTGAAAGATGGTGACATGATTGAAGCAGCAGGATTAGAGCAAATCCTGGGAAACCAGATGCTGAATCACCAATATGTTAATAAAGCCTTTGATTAGAAATCATTCTTTGGGGAGAAAAAAATTCCAGAAGGAAGAACAAAAGACTAGTACAGAATAATAATGCTTCCTTATATTTGTTTAGATTAGATGTAAGGGAGAAAGGAGAAGGTTGCACTTTGACCAGGTATATTTCATAAATCCTCACAAAATTTCTGACATTTATATTTTTCATACTTCACTTAAAAGGAACTTTATTGATATTTTTGTTTTTATATCATCTACATTTCTTAGTGTGCCCTCTACCTTTATCCTATCAGTGAGCCACCCCTAATGAAAAATAATATAGAAAAGAGAAAAAAACAGTTCAGCAAAAACAAAATATCAAAAAAGTTAGACATCTATTGTGTTGTGTGCCAATAGTACCTATCTTGGTAAAGAAGGAAGGGAGTTGCCTCTTTGTGGCTGAACTTGATCATTAGAGTTTCATAGCATTCAGGTTAAGCTATTTTGTTGTCAATGTGCTTTCCTTCCATTTACATAATTGTAGTCTATGCATACACATATACACAGACATATATATATATATATATATGCATATATACATATAAAAATAGTTTTAAATATATAACTTTTCTGGTTCTACTTACTTGTCTTTGAATCAGTTCACATAAATCTTACTATCTTCCTACCTATTTTTTCTTACATGTTAATAGCCTATTACATTCACATGCTACAGGTTCTTTAGTCATTCCCCAGTTGCTTGTTCTTGACTTTCAAGATGAATGGGAAATAGATTTGGAGCTATTTGTAGCAATTCATGTTCTAACTGCCATTTCTTCAGGACATGTCACTCCTTTTGTTCACTAGAATTGCCTCTGTCCTTAGGAGCATTCCTAATTTCCTTCCTTATAAAATGATTAGGCCACCACTAATATCCTTTGTAGGGTAAAACATTTTTTATTGCTCAGATACTCCAATGCCTGCCCATCTTGTGTGACTGTTGTCCATGCCCTTCCATAAGTTTACCATGGGGGCCCACCTATTGTCCTGGGAAAGGGAAAGAGGAAGGCAACAAGTATTTATTTATTTCTTTTCAAAAATTTAAATTAATTTATTTATTTTTAGTTTTCAACATTCACTTCTATAAGCTTTTGAAAATTTTCTCTGCCTCCCTCCCTCCCCCCCTCCCCAAGATGGTGTGCAATCTGATATAGGCTCTACATGTACATTCTTATTGTCATGTATTCTTACATATCACATTGTTGCTATTACCCCTCATTGTCAGGGCTATAGCTCAGTGAGTAGAAATTGGTATAAGTATCAAGGTTTAGCCACACTAAAGTGGGTCTCAGGGGCAGGATCCCAGCACATGTGTTTAATCTGCTTCCTTGCTTGCAAGCCATTTCCCTCATTTTGAAATTAAACTTCTGTTTGATTCCTGACTCTCCTGTCTCTAGCCTGCTTTGTTTGGTTCTGGCCATCCACAGGTTAGAGGCTGGTTAGAGGCTGGTTCTGTTCTGTTGACAGCCTTGTGCAGATACCAATGGAGTATGTGGGCTAACAGTTAAAGGATTATTTAAAATACCCAAATAGACACCCTGAAAACTTAAGAAGCTGTAACATAATACTGTTAATAACATTAAGTTTTTGGTATTGGAAGAAAAAATACCAGATTTGGAGTCAGAAAACCTGGTTTTTAAGTCCTGGATTTTTGTCATTTACTAGTTGTGACAACTTAGGCAAATTATTTAACCTCTCTTGGTCTGAATTAATATATCTTTAGAAGAAGAATAATATTTTCACTGTCTGCCCCACAGAGTTGTTTTGAGGTCCAAGTGAGATAGAGCAGGAGTTCTTAACCTAGGGTCTGTAAGCTTGTTTTTCAAAAAATATTTTAATAACTATTTCAATAAAAATGATTTCCTTTGCAAAGTAATATATTTTATTTTATGTGTTTAAAAACATTATTCTGAGAAAGGGGTCCATAGGGTTCACCAGACTACCAAAGAGATAGGGGATCTATCATCCCTATTTCAGATCTCAGAACCCTTTGATAATGAATATGTTATATGTTTTATAATTATGAAGTACTATATAAAAATGAGCTATTATTATTTAGCAGATCTGTGATTTTATTGATTAGGGAGCTCCTGATGAGATAATTCCCTCCACCAATACAGATCTCTACCTGTTTTGCAGTTTATAGCATTAGTTACCTGGGGCATTTAGAGGTCGACTTCCTTAAAGTTACACAGCTAATATGAAATACAAGCAGGACTGAAATCCTGCCTCAGCCTAGTTGTTGTTGTTGTTGTTGTTCTTCTTCTTCTTCCTTTTCCTCTTCTTTCTCTTCTTCTTCTTATTCCTCCTCCTCCTCTTCCTCTTCTTCTCCATATTTATTCATCACTTAGCAAGACTGAGGATTTTGTTGATGTGTCTTCTCCCTCCACCAATGCACACTGCAGCTTCCTGAAAAGCCTTAGGTAGACAGTTTGATGCATTCTGGTGGCCCCCAGATTTAAAATCTGGTAGCTATCCTTTTGTTGTTGAGTTTTTCTAAACATTATAGATTGATCCTTTTATGAAAAGCACATTGTCATATAAGTCCATTGCTGGGATTAAGCTCAAAAACTTTCTTGCTCAGTAGGAACTGCAAAAACTTATGCAACAATAACAGAACCTTCAAGAACTCAGAGTCACTTCCATACCCAAGAAGGCAGCAAGGTAATGAAAGAATTGTAATCATGGCAATAATAATTCTTTTGTCAAGAAAGCAATGATCTTCTTTTGCCTATTCACATGTAGCTGGCATTAGAAAAACAAAACAAAAAAAAAGAGAGTCAAATGGGAATATATTGGTGAAATTTTTATAAATGCCTTTCTTTTATCTAATTCAGCCTTTTGGGCTTAATGCAGGCCTTTTTTTCAAGTCCTCACACAGGAATTCAGTACTACCAGGATGGTGTGCCTCAGATCCCAACAGCCTGCATTACTGTGGAGGATGCAGAGATGATGGCAAGGATGGCTTCTCGGGGGACCAAAATTGTCATCCAGCTAAAGATGGAAGCAAAGAACTACCCAGATACAGAATCCTTCAATACTGTGGCTGAGATCACTGGGAGCAAGTATCCAGAACAGGTAAGTGTCTTGCCACAAAAAATATGGTTCATACAATTCAAAAGTGATGCTTCCAGTCAGTTGTCATTTTTTTAAATGGATTTGGAGGAAAGGGACAGTATAGTTTCACTGACTTTGATATAAGCAACATAAATTTGGCAGAATGCCTTGTCTGCATTATCTGATGGGAGCCTCACAACATCCCTGAGGATGCTGTACTATAGGCATCATTGTCCTCTTTTTACAAAAGAAGAAACTGAACGTTAGAGAGGGTAAGTGGCTTGTCCATGGTCCTGAACCTAGTGAATATCAGATTTGAACCCAGACATCAAGCCTGGCACTCTATCCACTTCCAAAGCCTTGTTTTAGACAGTAGACTCAAGTTCTTACTCATTCAAACCTCAAGGCAGATCTTATCAACAATGAACAGAACTTATCAGCTTGTTTCATCTCCTTTTATTTTCTGTGTCCCATGATGGTATTAATGTTAATGGAAATAACCAAGAAGCCAACTGCTTGAGGAGTGAGGCACACAGGACTTGAATATAATCTATAAATCAGAAAGTCAACCTAAATAAGTAAAAGATAACTATGTGGATGTATATGGGGCCTTTATTTTATGATGCTGAATTATGTTACTTTCCCAGAAAACCAGAGCCTGATAACTTAAAAGTTAATTATACAAGAAGCCACTTTTGAAGGGTTTTCACAAGGCACACATTCTTCATAAGCAGAGATGAAAATTGTTCTTTTGAAAATGATACTCAGAGTAATACTGCCAGACATTTGACAGGAGGTTACCAAAGGAAAAGGTGACTAGACAAAGAGGACATCTGTAAAGAACCAGATCTTCTGGTCTCCTTTCTGTACTGCTGTCAGTAATCCAAAGAAGATTGCTCATGGAATTCATGTTCCTTTCTCCCTTTTGTAAAGGTTTGCTCTCTGTTGCCAGTTAGGACAATGGAGAGAATGACATACCTTCTATTTGCTAGTGACAGATTCAAGATCAAACCCAGGTCCTTTGGCTCCAAATCCAGAGCTCTTTTTGCAGTTGACTCTTTGAACTCAAGTAGAGAACATGACAATTATCCCCATTTAATTTCCTCTTATTAGATTCTACTCCAAAGTATTGGCTGAAACAATCTTTTTTTTTTTTTATTTCAACTCTATAAGCCACCAGGTTAACTCTATCCTCCAACTTCTTGTCATCTTTGCATTCTATAAGCATACCATGACATTCATTCATTAAGTCATTTATTCATTATCTTTAACAAAGCTGAGGTTTCTTGGATATGTCAACTTTGTTCCCCCTTTATGTAGAAACAGAACATTTGGAGTTGAATGGGGAGAGGAGAGTGCAATAGCAATCAATAAAAGCTTATTAAGTGTATACTATTAACATTGTGAATACAGAGAAAAAGCAAAAACAGCCCCTGCCTTTAAGAAATGTATATCCTAGTGAAGGAGACAACATGTAGGAGTGTGGTTGTTGAGTAGTTTCAGTTGTGTTTGACTCTTTGTGTCCCCTTTTGGAGTTTTCTTGGCAAAGATACTGGAGTGGTTTGCTATTTCCTTCTCTAACTCATTTTACAGATGAGGAAAATGAGGCAAAAAGTTAAGTGACTTACCCAGGGTTACACAGCTATTGGGTATCTGAGGCTGGATTTGAACTTAGGTCTTCCTGACTCCAGGGCTGGTGCTCTATCCACTGTACCACCTAGCTGCCCCCAACATGTAGGATAAATGGATATATGTATATACACATACA
>NW_020948739.1:2168971-2279132 GCF_900497805.2 Vombatus ursinus
ACACACATATAAAAGTATATGTAGGATAAAGGGGTATGTGTGTGTGTGTGTGTAATACACAGTGGATACAAAGTAACCTTAGAGGAAAAGGCACTAGTAAGTGGGAAGCAGGGGGGTTCTGGGAAAGAAAATCGTTGATAAAGATCATAAATTTAGTGCTGAGAGGAGTCTTAGCAATTATTGAGTCCAATCCCCCATTTTACAGATGAGGATGTGGAAGCTCAGTGAGATTACTCAGCATCACTTAGCTAGTAAGTATCTTAGACAGGATTCAAATTGATTCCAAATTTCTTGATGTCTGATTCAGAGCTCTGTCTGTTATGCCATGTTTCCCCTGAGAGGGAGAGCATTCCAGGCATGTGGGACAACCACTACAAAAGTGGGGTGATGAGAGATGGAGGGTTGACTATGAAGATTAGCAAGCAGGCCAGTATGGCTATACTTCAGTTTGTGGAGTGTATTATGAATGAATGAATGAAAAAAGCATTTATTAAGTACTTCCTATATGCATAGGACTGTGCTAAGTTCCAGGATACAAATAGAAAAGCAAAACACTCACTTCTCTCAAGCTTCTCATATTCTACTTGAAGAGACCACATAAATAGGAGATTTTAGCTGCAAAGCAGATGTTTATGAATCTTCTTCAATTTCATTTCCATTAATAAAACCATATTGGTTTCTGGTATTACAAGTCTGAATGAGGGCAAAGTTCCCTCAGGTCTCCAGAAGGTTTCATAGACTTGACCTTTTAAGGCTTTCATCTTTATCTTTCATCAATACCTCTAGTTTGACAGTGACATAAATTGTAGTTTAGCTAGTTTAGGTTGACTTACTTTTCCCTGACACATTCTTGTTAAATTGCTCCAAATCATAGTAGAGCAAAGTGTTAAATAATGCCAATTAAATTTGCTGCAATGGCAATTATCTCTAACAAAGCACAAGTTTGTTGGATATGTCAAATTTCCCCTCTTTGTGTGGAGGCAGAACTTTCTGGGGGAATTGAATGTAGGGAGGGTAGTGGAGAGTGCAATATCAGATTGTTGCTGATTGACACTATTCAGAGATGACACCACCTTTTTGGAAAAAAAAAAACATATTCACTTCCTACCATCTTATTATGTATTCATGGACACATTACTTGAAGCAAAGACATTTACAGGTAAGAATTCTTCCTTTATTGTTCAAGGAACCATGTGAATCTCAGCCCTGGGGAAGCACACGTGGTATTATCTGTGTATTGCCTTCTCTCATGTTTCTCAGCTCTTTGGTGACTAAGCCAAGTAATAGAGCTGGACTGAACCAGCCCAGCCCCAGTGTCCTTCCTGGGGAAACTACCTCCACTATTAGCAAGTTAGACTTGAGTGTCCTTTCCTCCTCTTCTCCAACAATCAGGAAACTAACTACTGCTTAACCATTTGGAAGTTCCCTGGAGCCTTTGACAGGGTACAATAACTGTTATTAAAATGAATGAGGTGATTCAGACACTAGAAAAAATCCTCTATATAAGCCATGACTAATGCAACTGATAGAAACGATAACAACAAAATAAACGTGTAAGCCACTGTGAAGTAGTAGCTAGAGGGTATAGACTTGGAGTCAGGAGGATCTGGGTTCATATTCTACCTCTGACATTTCACAGAATGTGACTGTGGACAAGTTTCTTAATTTGACCTTCAGGAAACCCTTAAGATTATGAGTTAGGGCTTAGCCAATGAAAAATTTCCTATACTGATGAAATCATAAGTCCTCCACCTATTGTCATCCTGGAACTCATACATCTAAGTGAGTATTGTCTCATTACCCCAGTGATCCTGTCATTGTTTAAAATAGGCTTGTACAGCAGGATCAGGCCATTTCAGTTCAAGTTCAGTCTCTAATGTTTACTAGCTGTGTGACTTTGAGGAAGTCATCTCTACTCCTTGAACTCCAGTTTCCTCAGTTGTAAAATGTGTTGTATTTATCCTATATTCCAAATGTGATAGTGTAGCAGGAGTTATGGAGCTGAGGGCCTGGAAGATAGGCAGGCAAAGTCACAGAAGCCAGAGATGGAAAGTCATGTATGGGTAACTATTGGTAGGACCTTGTTTCTTTGATACAAGGTATATGAAGGAGAGTAATCCACAATGATCCTGAAAAAGTAGGGTAGAGGTGAACTGTGAAGGTTGTGGTTTGCTGAAAATCAAATAGATGAGTTTTTGTTTTATCCTAGTAACAAGAGAGAGCCATAACAGTTTCTTGAGCAGAAGAGTGACAGAGTGAGATTCATGTTTCGGAAATTTCACTTTGGCAGCTAGGAAATTGTCTGTTGATAATACCAGTGATACCTGTTAGTTGTACCAGTGGTGTCTGCCTGTGCTACTGCTGGTGTCTGGCAGTTCTACTAGTGGTTCCTGTCAATGGTGCCAATGGTTCTTGTCAGTGGTGCCAGTAGTGACTGTCAAAGATGTCATCAGGACAGCATGTCAAACTCATCAATAGCTATAGGTTAGAGTAGCCAGTGATAAACCAGTGTCTTATGGGGAGGAAGGTAAGGGGAGAGATGCACAGAGAGATACATGGAGACTTTTCCGTTAGTTAGCATACTGTGTAGGAAAGGAGAGTACTAGTAAGGTTTAGGTCAAATCAGGGTCCAGTGATAAAGTAATATAAATTAAAATAATTACATTAAAGTAATATAAAATAATAGGTCTAGAACACTGAGATAACTGAAAATACAGGGTTTAACTGAATTCAGACACACACATCAATATGCTTCACTCACTTCGTGAGTGCCTGAGCTACCCTTTTGAATTACTGGGCATAGGCATTAAACATGCCACTCTTGCTTCCTCAAAAGAATGATATTCTAATGTAGGAACTTCAGGCAATATTCAGTCTGGGAAGAAAGGTAGGGAAGATTTTTTAGCTGGAAGTGACTTTCCAGGCTCATTCAGTTCATTTCCTATAGGTGAGATCCTACTCAGCCACTGGTAAGACCAGCCCTAAATGCAAGACAGAGGCTAGATTGTGTCCACATTTTGTCCTGAGCTTAACACACCACAGGAAATTGAATTGACATTAACTTAAATAATCCTTTTGTATTGCCTCTAATTATTAAGCTTTTAATGCTTGCCACGCTCTTGAATGTCAAGCTAAAGTTTCCTGCTGTGCCATTTATTTAATTTTGTTCAATTCAACATATTTTTATTAACTGCTACTATGTGCTAAGCACTGTACTAGATAGTGTGGGAGGTACACAGATGAATAAAACATGCTCTGTCTTCTATGAAGCTTACACTCTAAGGATATACATAAATCTAATAATGCAACACTTAAAATAGTATCATAAAAGGGACAGGTACGAATAATATACTGTGAGATTCCAGGGGAAAGAGGGATCACTTCCATTTATGGGAACCATGAAAGCCACAAGACAAGGCAACAAGCATTATTAAGCACTTATTGTGTGCCATGCACTGTGATAAGCACTGAGGTTACATATACAAACAAAAAGAAAGACATCCCTTGCTCTCAAGGAACATACATTCTAATGGGGGGAGATAATACATAACAGGGACCCAAGAAGTGTATATTAGTGGGGTATGGTTATAGTCCAGAAGGTCAGAAGCTGAGCTAAGAGGAGAATGAAGTCTGGCCAGTCTGGGCTCTTCCTAAAAATGACAGCCCCTGAAAGAACTCACCACTAAGAGAAGGGGACCATCATGACAAAGAGATGTTCCAGGGTGAGAGGCAGTTGAGGCATGATAACCAGCTCCAGAAAGTCAGAGCAGAGATGGGAAGGGAATGAAGGTTGGCCAAGTTAAGCCACTCCTAAAAAGGGAAGCCCAGGGGGCAGCTAGGTGGCGCAGTGGATAGAGCACCGGCCCTGGATTCAGGAGGACCTGAGTTCAAATCCGGCCTCAGACACATAACACTTACTAGCTGTGCAACTGTGGGCAAGTCACTCAACCCCCATTGCCCAACTGAAAAATAAACAAAAATTTAAAAGAGAAAAAAACTAAAAAACTAAAAAGGGAAACCCTGGGAGGAACTCATCAAGGGGAGAAGAGAGTTGGCATAGTAGAGGGATGGATATTCCAGGGTGAGCAGAACACAGAAAGATGGATATTCCAGAATAAGAATGCCTCAGGTGCTAATGGAAGTTCTAGCCAGTAAAATGAAAGCTGAGGCATGGTGGCAAAGTCCAAGAGAGTCAGAAGCAGAGCCAGGAGGGGAAGGAAGGTTGACCAGCCTGGTCCCAGAATGAAGTGTTATTTGAGATAGTCCTGGAATAATAGGTAGAAATTTAATAGATAAAGTTGGTAAGGGAGGAATGGAAGGCATTTAAGGCATAAAGAAAAGTGCAAGTAAAGGTATGGAAGCAGAAATAATAATGATAACATCAACAATAGTGCCAATAATAGGGGACATTTTATAGTACCTTAAAGTTTGTAAAATGTTCTTGCACACATGTCATTTGAAGTCTCAAAAAATCCATAAGAGGTAGAAATTACGGCTGTTATTCTTATATTCATTTTACAAATGGTATGCTCAGAGAGGACAAGAGGTAGCCTGTTCATTGTCACACAAATAATCCATGTGAGATACAAGATTTAAACTTAGGTCTATTTGACCCTAAGTTCAGCTCTCTATTTGTTACGAAATGCTGTGTGGGACATGTTCAGGGAGTGGTAAGGAGTCTACTTTTTCTATACCTGGACAAACTTTTAATGTTTATCACATAAGATTGTTGGGCAGATCAAATGAGATAATGCATATAAAGCATTTTGCAGTGCTTAAAATGCTGTACCAGTGTCAACTCCTGCTTTTATCACAGCCATTGTTATTATTATGATCATCATTATCATCATCATCGTCATCATAGCATATGAAGAGGAGGAGTTTGAGGCAAGGCTGAAATTGTAGTTTGGAGACAGATTTTAGAGGGCTTTGCATGCTAGGTTAAAGAATTTGGGACCAATTTGGTAGACATAGGGGGCCAGCGGAAGGTGTCAGTGAGTGATATCTTGTGATTGTATGCATCAAGAAGACTAGCTTGGCAGTGACTGAGGAAATTAATTGGGAGAGGAGGGTACAAGTTGGAATACTGTCTCAATAGTCTGCCCAAGAACTAATGAGGACACCAACTGGGACAGTGGCAGGTGAATGGACTAAAGGAGGCAGATACAAGGGCAATTAACAAAGTAGAATCATTGGGACTTGGCAACTGATAGGCTGTGACCCATGTGGAGGGAGGGAAGAAGAAATCAAAAATTATACTAAGGTTTTCAGCATGGTCAATAGGGAGAATACTAGAGTTGTCATTACTAGCAATACATGTCATTGATGGGAATAGATAGAGAAGAGGCAGTCACTGGTGACTTTTGAGAGGACAGTTTTTTCACTACAAAGTACTATCTGATATCCTCCAAGGAAAGCCAAGTTGCATTTAATGCAAGGAGGGGTAAAAGGTATTCGAGAAAACTTTCCAAGATGTAGGGGAATTTCTATAACATGGCACTGATGTAGTCTCAAAAATTCTGATTTGGGGGAGCCTAGTTTTTCTCTGTCCAACAAGCTCTTTAACCTAACTGAGCTTCCTTTCCCTCCTCCTTGTTCCTAATACCCCTTCCCTTCTGCCCTGCCCTTTTTCTTAATATACATTTCCTCTCTTCTTCTTCCCCCAATACCTTTATCTTCTTTGGTAGTTACCAGATTAGAAAACTCCAGTTCCGTAGTTATTTGGTGCCTCTCTGCCAGTGCCTGCAGGAGATGGGCAATCAATCAGACACCTCTGGACAGTATCCCTCTCTTCCCTCTAAAATACTTGAAGTGCCCTGACTCCAGAGATGCTGAGCTGCCCTGACAAGCATGAAGTGAAGCTGGACCCGGGAGTCCTAGCAAGATATTGGTGTATGGTTGGGCCATACCTTAGGATCAAGTTCTCCCATCATCATCATGGACTCACTGTGGTCTTGACCCGAAGACTTTACTTCATGCCTGAAGCTGCCTGTTGACCTGAATTGAGATACCTTTGGAGATAATGGAGGTAAATCTCTCGCTCCTTCCCAAGAGGCTTCCAAGAGGCTAGATGAACATTTTTTGGGGGTATTACAGATGAGATGCTTATTTGAGTGTAGGTTATATTAGATGTCCAATGAGGTCTCTTCTGACTTTGAGATTCTGTGATTCTCTGAGATAAACTTAATTAGGAGAAGAGATAATGAAAAAGATCATTCCTGATGACCTTGGTCTTCTCAATAGTAATAATAATAGCTAGTATTAATATGGGGATAGCTAGATGGTACAGTGGATAGTGTGCCAGGCCTGGAGTCAGCAAGACTTATCTTCATGAGTTCAAATGTGGCCTAAGACACTTGCTAGCTGTGTGACCCTGGGCAAGTCACTTAACCCTGTTTGCCTCAGTTTCTTTATAAAATGAGCTGGAAATGTAAGCCACTCCAATATTTTTGCTAAAAAAAAAAACCAATTGGAGTCATGGAGAATCAGACATGACTGACAACGACTGAACATCATCTTCCTGACTTCAAGTCTGTTACTCCATCAACTGTACCACCCTAGTTGAGTATGAGAATGAGGGGAGATATCATAGCTGTGACCTAGAGCAGTAAATCTCAATGACAAGGAGATCAGAAGGTAGGCTGGAGGAGCATGTGTGAGAGAGGAGGGATAGAGTACCTTGTAAGTACAAAATAGAAGAGTTACGGAAGCTCTAATCCTCTTGATTTTCTGACACTGACCTTTCCCATCTGCCTAGACCTGAGTGAAGGCTTTCTCATTAGATGCTGTGTTTTTCAAACTTAAATATTTAAAGAGTTTTTCCCAGAGGATGGAGAGAGAGCAAGAATTCAGCTTAGAAAGATCTATGGAAAAGGAAGGTGCTTCTGATTTTTTTGTGTGTACAATAAAGCCGTTTTTCCATAGCACCAGTTAGGGAAATTTCCTGTAAACAAACAGCCTCATTCCCTGTTGACAGCTCTTTTCAGGGATTTTTAACATAACTTCAGCTCTAGCTTGCCAGCAGAATTACAAAACAACCAGTTACTGTGCTAGCTAAGGGGAAATATTTTTTAAATGATACAATTGTTATCTGAATTTGGAAACGACACTTGACACATTTTTTTTTAACCACAGGGGCAGTCAAGTGGGAAAAGCAGTGGATTAGGAGAGAGGAAGCTGAACTTTTACAACCTCCTCTAACACCAGCTAACTGTGTGACCTTGAGAACTCATGAAATTTGCCTCTGTATTAGTATTTGTGTTTTACCTCCTTGTGTTATAAAGGTGCTTCCTCACTCTAAAATGAGAGGATTGCATTAGCTGACTCCTTCCATCCAGTCTTTCTGACTCTAAAGTGATATGATTTTATTATATACTTAGATGTGAAAAATATCTTTTGATTGAACCGCCATACTTACCTGGAGGAGGCCTATATGTTGCCAAATTGAGTGGAGCCCCAGGATAGCACTGAGATTGGTCTCAGGGAGCAACACTTAACATTTTCTTCAATACTTTGTTACACCAATGATCTCACTGCTATGTGAACTCCCTCCAACAATGGGAATCAAAATCTATCTCTAGTTTCTCAGCTAGTGTTAGCTTGATGAGGCCTTTCCCCATTAACCTAATTTCTAAAGTGGGGGTGGGGAACCTGAGGCCTCAAGGCTATCTGCAGGCTCCCCACCCCCTGCTCTAAAGCCTACCTCCTAAAATGCCTTGCATTGATTTTTGTATATTCTCATCTAGGCTCCTTGGAGGCAGGGACTATTTTAATTTAGGAGTGGCAGCCTCAGCATCCAGCACCACTGTTCATCACTTAGTAGGTATTTTAAAATGCTTGTTGATTGATTTTAACACTTTTTTCTTTCCCTTATTGGGGATGTGTACTCAACAGGCTGAGGGCCTTTCTCTAGATCTCTTGATATGCTAAAGAACACCACAGGCTATTCCTAGTTGTTCATTCAATTGGGTCAGACTCTTGGTGACCCTGTGGAATCATACTGTCCTTGGGGTTTTCTGAACAAAGATACCTGAGTGATCTGCCATTTCCCTCTCCAGCAGATTAAGGCAAACACATGTTAAGTGACTTGCCTGGGGTCATACCCCTATAGCAAGTGTCTAAGGCTGGATTTGAACTCAGGTCTGCCTGACTGCAGACCCAACACTCTATCCACTGTGCCATCTAGCTGCCCCATGTAGGCTCTTCATTAGTTAACCCTTGTTCTTGCTTCATGGCCCACCAAACTCTTCTCTTCCCCTCATCCCCTCTAATCAGACATTTCTCTGATGGTGTCCTTTGTAGTGTTTCTCCTGCACAAATTGTCATTGGCAATCCAGGGTGTCCCAAAAGACTTAGTGCAGTTTTCAGCTATTAAAGCTTTAAGCTATTTTAGTTTAAACTACTAAAGCTTTAAAACTGCGCTAAGTCTTTTGGGACACCCTGTATGTTTTTTAAAATTTATTTTATTTTTAATTTATGGAATAAAACAAGCACTTCCATAACATTAGTATAATGAAAAAGGTGATCGCACATGAAACTGCAAATCTACCACGTGCAACTTGCTATACCTTTTAAATATACAACAAAGTTATCATGTCAATTTCTTTTTTTTCCCTTTTTTTCCTTACCTCCCCCTCCCCTGCCCTAGAGATGGCTACCATTAGATACAAATAAGTATGTGTGTGTAATTATTCTGTGCATACTTCTATTTATTAGTTCTTCCTCTAAATGCAGATAATCTCTTTCTTCAAATGTCCTTTATAGTTAATTTGGGTATTTATAGTATTCAAAATAACTTATTCACTCAAAGTTGTTCTTAAAACAATATTGCTGTTACTGTATTCAATGTTCTTTTGGTTCTGTTCATTTCACTCCTCATTATTTTGTGTAAATCTTTCCATGTTTTTCTAAGATCATTGACCTCATCATTTCTTATACCACTGTAGTATTCTGTTACATTCATATACCACAGCTTGTTCAGCCATTCCCTAGTTGATGGGCATCCCTACAATTCCAGTTCTTTGCCACTACAAAGAGAGCTGCTATAAACTTTTTAGATCATATAGGTTCTTTTTCTTTTTCCCTAATCATCTTTGGAAATAGACCTAGTAGTGGTATTGCTTGGTCAAAGGGTACAGGGAGTTTAATAACTCTTTGGGCTTAATTCCAGATTGCTCTCCGGAATGGTTAGATCAGTTCACATTTCCACCAGCCATGAATTAATGTCCCAGTATTTCCACATCCACTCCAACATTCGTCGTTTTCCCCTTCAATCGTTTTAGCCAATCTGGTAGGAGAACACCCTGTATGTTGAGGCCTAGTCAAGCCTCTACCTTGCTCCTTTCCACTGATTTTTGTGTGACCTAAAACTTTAATTCCTTAGGAACTGTAGGGTTTTGTCAAACCATTGAACAATGAAAAATAAAGTTTGTAAAGATTTTAATAAATTTTTATCCATTGGTAGTAATGGGATTAACCACATTTGGACTTGAATATCACAATCTCCTATATGTTAAATGAAGAAGAAGATGAAATAGTACTGCAGAAAGCAATGTTGGGAAGATCCAGTGGAAATGGAGGAGATATATGTTGGAAGTGACCATTTGGAGGACAAGGAGGGATCCATTCTCTGGGTATCTGAAAAAGGGAAGGATACCAAATGCTCGCAGAAAATTAAGGATGTTATTATTTTGGTACATATAGTTGTTGTGTTTCAAAGGATGTAATTTAATTTGTTTAAAAATATATGAAAAAGCTGTGATTTTATCATTGTTGTGAAGAACTACCTGTGTGAGAACTCCCTGCACCAACTCAGACACAGCCTACTCTGAATCAGTAGACAGAAATCATTGAGGAAGGGAAGTGCCTTGGAGATCAGTAGACAACAGCTACCAGAATTTTGATTGGATGGTTGATATGGATTGTCTGAACCTCAGTGGAAGAGAAGTTACTCAGTGATGATGGTAGAGAAATAAGCTGGAAATGACAATGGGGAAAGAGTGCTCTTTCTGGAGTTAACTGTACCTTGGTTCAAATGGCCTGTTTTTTTCCAGAAAATATGAAGCAAAGTTCTCAGTTGAGAGGGTGGAGAGAAGGGGAGCCATTGAAAGTTTAAGTAGGGATGGAAAGATTTGGAAGAGCCACTGTGAGGAATGTGAAAGAGAATTATCAGAGGTTCAGAGAGTAAGTGACTTGCCCAGAGTCACAAAGGCAGTAAGTGTCAGAGGCATAACTTCAACCCATATCTTCACTCCAAGCATAACACTCTATCCACTATAATCCACTACTCCCTTTTTTTCTTTTTCAACTTTAAAAATTTTAACAAACAGTTGGTCCTTCAAAACTGTGGGGCATACTTTTAAGTTTAACCTGCCTTATTAAAATTTTTCCCTCACCTTCTAGAGTCTAGTCAATCAATAAAGCTATAAATCAAGCCCTGGTTTGTAGCATTTGCTGATTTTCTAGGTGTAAATGCTCACACCAAAAATTTAAAAATCCAGTATCAGCAGGATCCAGAATCCCTCTGTTTATTGTGTATAGAAATACACATTGCAGAAGATATACATTTTATGTGTGCAATACTACATAACAACTTAAAGAATAATGGATAACGATATGAATTTAAAAAAAATAAATTATTGAATACCAAGAAGTCCCTTTGAAGAACGCATAAACATTGATGTCTTAAGCCTCCTGTTAAGGGAGCAAACAAGATACTCTGAACCTGATGGCTATACCCATTATATGGATAATTGAATTATTTTTGAAGCCTATTAGAAAAGGTAGCTTTTTTTGCTTGCCATCTGAATATGTGGTTTGAAGACTTGTAAAACCCCTTTTAATGGGAACACCACGTTATTCTGCTTGGGTGGGAGCCTTTTTCACCAACTTAAACAACTATTTAAACTTTAATAACCAAAGAAATGATTAAATTTTTTATGAACTCATTGGTTAGAAAAGTTCATTTGTTCACATTTTAACCTTGAGCTGGAAATTAGGGGGGAGAAAAATTTAAACTGGCAAATTTCATTCTTTTTTTATTTTAAACATTTTATGACTTGAAACTGGCCAGCCAAACCCTGGGTGGGGGAGAAGAGTGAAGAGTACATGTGTGGTGAGGGTGAGCGATTTCATTGTTTATTTTTCAGATTTCTAAAATGTGTGCTTTCCAGAACATGCCTGTGGGCCTATAAAAGTAGCAAGTGGAATGAATGAAAGCCAGGCTGACTGGTTTGAATTGGTTAGCCACCTAGGTAGCAAGCAAAGCAAATAAATTATCCTTTTGTGGTCCTCAAACAGAAGGACCTGGTTGGATTAAGAAAAAAAAATGAATTTTTAAAGGTGAGAGTTTTTTTTTTCCTCGTGACATGTTTATTCCTCTGTTTCCTGATCTCTTGTCATGGCTGTCCCATTGATCTTCTTAATCATTTAAAACATTCTTACCTTTGAAACATATGTAAGTGGAAATTATTTGTGCTTGTGTTATTTCCATCCCAGTAGAAAATAGCAGGTCAAAGACGCCATGTGATAAGAGAGTTTCTATATGTATGTTGAAGTCTCCTAGTATGAGAACAGGAGTTGGGGAGAAGAGAAAAATTGTGAACCAGGTGCTGAAATCACTGAGGAAGGGAAGTGTCTTGAAGATCAGTAGACAACAGCTACCAGAATTTTGATTGAATGGTTGATATGAATTGTCTGAACCTCAGTGGAAGAGAGGTTACTCAGTGATGGTGGTAGAGAGATAAGCTGGAAATGACAATGGGGAAGGAGTGCTCTTTCTGGAGTTAACTGTACCTTGGTTCAAATGGCCCGTTTTTTCAGTAAAATATGAAAGAAAGTCCTCAGTCGAGAGGGTGAGAAGGGGAGCTGTTGAAAGTTTAAGAAAGGATGAAAAGATTTAGAAGAGGCTCTGTGAAGAATGTGAAGTGAGTGGAGTAGTGCCTTGATAAGGCAGGTATAGAAGGATTGCCTGGCAGTAGTGAGAGCCCGGTTGAGGTTGTGTAACATAAATTTGTAGCGGACTTAGCACAATTTCATGATTCTTTTCTACCTTCTCTCGGTAAAATGAGTACAAATGGTAGTGATTGGAATGATTCAAGGCCTGGTCATGGCAGGGCAAGATCAGCAATATAAGAGAGCAAGGAACTCGAGAGAAGGACTTATTCATCAAGGGGTTAAAATGGAAAAGGAAGATGAGTGCAGTCATTTCAAGGATGATAGCCTGGGAGAAAACAGAGGGGTCGAGAGATTAGAGGTCATGGCGTAAAACAGGAATGGGGAACCTGCAGCCTCAAGGCCACATGTGGCCCTTTAAGTCCTTAAGTGTGGCCCTTTGACTGAATCTAAACTTTACAGAACAAATCCCCAAAGGGATTCCATTATGTTTATAATAGTTCTGCTGGGCAGCAAGGTGGCACAGTGGATAGAGTGCCTGAAGTCAGGAAGTTCTGAGTTCAAATCTGGCCTCAAACACTTACTAGGTGTGTGGCTGTGGGCAAGTCACTTAATCCTCTTTACCTCAATTTCCGCATCTGTAAAATGAGCTGGAGAAGGAAATGACAAAGCATTCCAGTATCTTTGCCAAGAAAATCCCAAATGGGATCACAAAGAGTGAGACACAACTGAAATGACTAATGACAACAATAATTCTTGTCTTTTGTTAATTCAGTTGTCTCTCAAATGGAGGACAAAGCAAAATGGTCTTTAGCTAATATTTTTTGCTTAGTTTTCTAGTTGGGCTTTTTGCACCTGGCCAAGACCCATAGCTTTATAAACCTACTTTCAAATGGAAAGTTTAAATGCAATTTTGTCCTCCTCTAAGGTAGTGACCATGGTATGAAAAGAAAAGCTATCTGCGCTTGTTCTGTTGCCTGCTTTCTTGGCAGCCAGTTACCAGGTAAAACGTCAACACTGGTAGTGCTTATTAATCCTACCTCTGTGATTTGAAATGTCAATCTAGATTGTTGTTGGAGAGTGGGTTGGAGAGTTGGGACTGTGGGCGACAGAGTTATCAAACTAGTAGATCAGGGAATATTAGAGACCTATTGTGTCTATTTTGGCAAACAATTTAACAAAATTTTTAATGTTACCTTTGTGGAAAAGATAGAGAGATGTAGGCTTGCCAACAGTACAGGGTAGTGGATTTGGAAAATGTTTGAATAACTGCATTCAAAAGATTATCATTAATGGTGCATTGTCAGCTTGGAACAAGTAAGTCTTAATTCTGTATTGTTTAACCCTATGATCGGTGACTTGGATAGATCCATACATGGTGTGATTACCACTTTGCCAATGTCACAAATCCTGAAGGAATAGCTAATGTATTGGATGATAGAGTCCGAATGCAAACACCTCTAATAATTCTAGAACAATGGGCCACATCTAAAAAATACCCAAACAAACAAAAAAAAAAACCCAAACCTGTTAGAGACTGGAAGACGAATGGGTGAAATTTAATAGAACTAAATATAAAGTCTTTACTTTGGTTCAAAAAGTCAATTTGAGAATTACCAGATGGGGGAAAAGAAGCTAGATATGGTTCTTGTGAACATCTGTGGGTTTTACTGGACTGCAGGTTGAGTAGGGATCAACATGGCAGCCAGGGAAGCCAGTGTGACCTTGGATTGCACAATGTTCAAAAGGCAAGAGATTATAGTTTCTTTGCCTCCTGTCCTGGTCAGAACACATCTGGAATATTATGCTCATTTTTAGGCACCAAATCTTGGAATAAACAGTGTCAGTCTGGAGAGTATCCAAGGAAAAGCAACCAGAATAGTGAGGAACCTTGAGATTGTGCCATAAAAAAATGATTAAAAGAACTAGGGAGATTTAGACTTGAGAAAAGAAGACTTAATTGGGGATAGAAGAACTATCTTCAATTATTTCTGGACCAGTAATATGAAAGAAGGATTATACTTGTTTGACTTGGCCCCAGAGAACTAGGTGAAATGAGTATCAATCAGCTGCAGAGAAGCAGATTTAGATTCAATGCTGGTCAAACTTGTTTAACAGTCATCCAAAAGTGAATTGAGATGCCTTTGGAGGTAATGGAGATAAATCACTCATCTTCCCCCAAGAGGTTTCCAAAAGAAGACTAGATAATCATTTGTTGGGGGTATTATGGATGAGACACTTGTTTGAGTGTAGGTTATACCAGATGTCCCATGAGGTCTCTTCCAACTTTGAGATTCTATGATTTTCTGAGATAAACTTAGGTAAGAGAAGAGAAAATGAAAAAGCTCATTCCTGATGGCTTTGGTCTTCTCAACGGTAATACTAATAGCTAGTATTTGCATAGGGGCAGCTAGGTGGTACAGTGGATAGAGTGTCAGGCCTGGAATCAGCAAGACTTATATTCCTGAGTTCAAATCTGGCAAGTCACTTAACCCTGTTTGCCTCAGTTTCCTCATCTATCAAATGAGCTGGAGAAGGAAATGGTAAACCATTCCATTAGCTCTGCCAAGAAAATCCCAAATGAGGTCACAAAGAATTGGACATGACTGAAAAACAACTGAATGATAACAAAAATTTACATAGCCCTTTATGTATGTTATCTCATTTGACTCTCACAACAACCCTGGGAGAGTGAGTACTGTTACCATGTCCACTTTACAGATGAGGGGAATTGGAGACATTCAGATTGAACAATTGGTTTGTAGCTATTCCCCGTGAGGATGATGCCCACCTTGTTCCCTTTGCCTGGAATCTATTCCTGTCTCACCTCATCCTCCTTGAGTCCCTAGTATCCTTCACGTTTCCAGCTCATGGGTCAGTTTCTACACAAGGCCTTTCACGATTCCTCCATGTGTTAGTGCATTCCTCTGCTCCATTCCCCTTATATTATCTCTTTATGTAGATGTGCATTCTAATTCCCCCTGACCAGATTATAAAGTCTTTGAGGGCAGGGACTGTTTGACATTTGTCTTTGGATCTCCAGAGCTTAGCATAGTACCAGGCACACAGTAGGTGTTTAATGCTGTTTATCCTTCGTTTTCAAGGAGAACCTATGACGTCGTGGGTGATGGCTTGGCTTATGCTTGAATCGGATTTAAGTGAGGCAGAGTTGCACAGAGCCTCATTCTCTGTTCCAGAGTTGCTGAAGTCCAGTAACAAAAAGTAACAAAAGTCAACACAACTGGTGATGAGCTAGGATGCAGCGAATGACCTTGGCGTCTTTAATGTCTGACCAAGCATCTGCTTCCGTCGTCTCTATGGCCATTGGAACAGATTGTTCTAATCTACCTGTTCCACTGGGGAAAGTCTTCATATGCTTGGGGTAGACACCCCCCTGACTCACTAACATGTCTGAGGCCTGTCAGTTACCCTTAACCTGGTTTAGCTCATCTGCCGAGATGGCTTACCAGGGTGTGGCCCCTGCATGTTCAGGGGGGACTGGTACCTCTGGTGTGAGGCTTGCTGAGTCCTTTTCAGGGCTACTCATCCACCTCTGCTGTCCAACTTCACCCAGCTCTCACCTGTGGCTCCAAGAAGCTGTAGGTGCTTAATAAATGTTTATTGATTGATTAATCCCTAGTCTTCCTTTAGACTCAAGTGCTATATTCTGCATGAGGCCTTTCCTGGTCTCTATAGCTGCTTGGACCTTTCTCTCATAATTTGCCTTTTCTTTTGTATAAATTTTGTATATTTCTTTTGTTTCCTCCAAATGTAAGGTCCTTGAGAATAGACATTGTTTCGCTTTTTGTATTTATATCCCCAAAACCTACTAGCAAGTTTTGGGGCACCCAATCGGTGCTTAATAAATGTTTGTTGATTGACTGATTAACTCGATTTTTGGAAGGCATATTCCTACTGAATTAAAAGGAACATAGATTTAGAACTGGGCCCTGCCTCTGAAGACCTCTAATCTAACTCTTGTTTTCAGATGAAGAAACTGAGGCCCAGAATGATAAAGTGACTTGCCAGAGGTCACACAGATATTAGTTATGGAGCTGGGACTTAAACCCAGGTCCTCTGATTCCAAATCCAGTCTTCTTTCTTTTTAGTATTTTTATTCTTTTTAGGGAATGGAAATCTCGGCTTTGGGGCAGTGAAGGAATATTGAATTGAGTTCTTTTGTCACAGTTGTTATCTGGAAGAAGATGGACATGGGCAGCCATAGAGTTGGAAAGGGCCAAAGAATATCTATTCAAACCTCATTTTATAGATGAGGAAACTGAGCCCACGGAGGTTAAGTAACTTGCCCAACGTCACACAAAGAGTGTCAGAAATGAGATTTTGAACCCAGGTCCTCTGACTCCAAAACTAGGGTTCTATTTATTGTACCAGGCTGCCTCCCTAGAGCCTTTCCTACTCCCAATCCTATGATCCTGTGAACTGATTTCATTGATTTTTATTCCCCTAACCCCCTTAATTTCTTGAATTGTCTTCTATTTCATGTCATGTGAGCAAAACCTTTCGGTTTATGGGTCACAAACAACCTCCTCACCCAGTTTAGCTCCAGCATCATTGTTTTTTCCAGCATCACTTGCTTCTTTGGAAAGGAAAGCTACATTATAATTTTGCAGGAGAAATCATGGCATGGACAGTTTGAAGTTGAGTTGATTTGAGGCTGGTGCCTTTTGAAGTTGTCTCATTGCACTATTCATTTACTGGCCCCAGATACCAGGGTTCTCTTGAATCATCTCTGCTGGGAAGCATAGGCAGAGGTTAATGCATTTACTCTTACTGCCACGAAAACCAACTTCTGAGAAGCTTGAGATGCCCATTATGGCTCTGTGGTAGCTTACAGGACATCATAGTTATGCTGTTAGTTAAATTAAACATGAACAATTGAACAAAGAATATTATTATTCAGGGCACAATCTTGACTTGTAATTTAAGGTTAAACTAACTTAATTTTATTTCATGTGAATTTTTAGCAGCAATTATGGGCAGTTAATGCAGTGTTCTTCCTTGGTTGGGCATCATCTCTTTGCAAAATTACCATATTTTATTCCAAGAATTAGTTTGCCAGATTTCAGTGGCTTTCTTGTTCTTTATTTTCCTCTGGGGTGTTTATATCCAGAGGCTTCTGTGTTTACAATAGTGACCACTTTTTGTTTTTTAGTAACAAGAATCTGTTAATCTGATCTGGATTCTAGGATAGAAGGCCTGGTGCCAGTCCCCCACTGGAAAGAGCAGGTACCGCAACAGGTTCCATGATCTTGGAATACTTGCTTCTAATAGATGGAGCACAGCATCTGGAGTCAGCAAGACTGAGTTTAAATCTGGCCTTAGACTCTTATCAGCTATGTGACCCTGGGCAAGTCACTTAATATGTCTGCCTCCGTTTCTTCATCTGTAAAATGAGGATATTAATAACATTTCCCTCCCAAGTTTTTTGGCAGGATCAAATAAGATAATATGTATAAAGTGCTTAATTAGCACAATAACTGGCACATAATAGGTGCCTAATAAATGCTCATTTTCTTCCCCTAGTATTCTCTTTTCCAAACACATGACCAGATTAATTTTCCCATAGCCCTGCTTTCATTGCTTCCTTGCTGACAAGTGGTTGATGGCTTACTGCTTCTCTGGGGGGAAAGTGTGACCTTAACTTAGCATCCTTGGCCCTCTCTAGCCTGGACCAGCCTGGTTTTTCAGTCTTCGTACATATACCCTATGTATATAAAGAGACAGCATTGGTGTTAAGTAGAGTACTGGGCTTGGAGTTAGGAGAAAAAACGGGCATCCAGTCCCACCTCTGACACTTACTTTGTGACCCTGACCAAGTTACTTAAACAAACAAGCAAACAGTCCCTAGGATTTTTCTGCTATGTCATGGATGGCTTGCTACTTGTATTGGTTGGTGAAGTTCCCAGACTAGGAATTCCCTATCTTGAAGAGTTCACAGATTTTTCTAATTTAACATACCTTGTGCTTGGATTCCTTGCTAGTCACCATATGTAATTTGTACTTTTCCATGTCTGTGACTTTACCTGTATTATTCTTGAGATAGGATAATAGCTAATAGCTAACATTTTCCTCATCTGTAAAATGAGCTGGAGAAGGAAATGGCAAACCACTCTAGTGTCTTTGCCAAGGAAACCTCAAGTAGGGTCCCAAAGAGTCAGACGCACTGAACAACAGCAATAATATTTACTTAGCACCTACTATGTGCTAGGTACTGGGCTAAGTATTTTACAGTTATTATCTCTTTAATCCTCACAATAACCCTGGGATACAGTCAATATTATCATCTGCATTTTATATGTGAGGAAACTAAGGCAAGCAATAGCTAAGTGACTTGCCCAGGGTCATGCAGCTAATAAATATCTGAGGTCAGATCTGAACTCAGGTCTTCCTGATTCTAGGCCCAACACCCTATCCCCTGTACCACCTGTCTTTATTCATGAAATGAAACTGAAAGCTGCCTCTGCAACTTGTATCCACAGCTCCCAGAGCTTCCTTTTATGTCCAGTTGAAAAAAAATCTAATTTATTTTCATTATGACATATATTAGGTGAAGAAACTTCGGGCCAGAGTGGTTAAATGAAATGCAGCTAGTAAATTTCTGAGCGAGGATTTGAACCCACCTCTTTCTAATTTTAAGTCCAGAGCCCTATCCACTATTCCACACTGTCTCCTAATCATAGGAAGGTAGGATTAGAGATCTCGAGATTGTCAAGTCCAGTCTCTTCATTTTGCAGATGATGAAACTGAGCCCTGGAGAGGTAAAATACCATGTCCATGGCCACATAGCTAGTTATTGCAGAGCTAGGACAGAGTCCAGCCTCCCCTCCCCCATTTCCTTGTTTATATTCTTCATGACACTGTACTTAGATAGCCTTTACTTAGCCCTTTACTAGCACCTAATCAGAAATTAAAGTTAAAAGGAAAGAGATGTTTATATGCCTTTTCATAACAAAGTTATTATGGGATTATTTATAAAAAATACCTTTCATCACTGGAAAGTCTAGTTTTTTGAATGTTGGGTGAGAGATGCATAGGGGCAAGCAATGAAGTGACTCTGAACAGTTTACTTGGAACAGTGCATGTGAACCACTCACATTGCTCATGTCCAGTTTCTGTGAAGCACTCCAAGGGAGAGGTGTATTTGGTAGTTTTGCTTTTAAAACGCAGATTTTTTTGTAAATGGACACAGTGTCCCTTGAGGTTTCTACGTGGGGGCTAAGGGAGAAAAATCAGAGAGTGGTATAGAATTTTGTCATTTCCCAACAGCGTCTGAAGTCATCATTCCTCCTTAAATTATCCTGTTTCAGCAGTTGTGGTGGTCCTCATAACCAAACTTTCATTCTTGCTCCATGAATAATTCCATCTGTAAATCCTTAGGCTTCATTTTGAACTATGAGATGATGCATGAACTTCCTGGAGATAAGTGATGATATTTCAAGACCTGGCATCCCTGGTCTATTTGCAGATTCTGTTGCTGCTCCCACACTGATTCAGAAGGGAGCAAGGGAGAAAGAGATGCAGAAAGATCTGTCAGTGGAGGAATTCATGCCTGACGAACGAGAAGCTGAGAAATTCAGGGGCAGGGAAGGAAAAATGGAGAGAATATAAAGGTGTAACATGCTCTTTCATCATTTCTTATGTCACAGTCATATTCCAGCACATTCATATGTCATAATGAATAACCACCCCCTAAGTAATCCTAATTAATGGATACTCCCTTCATTTCTAGTTCTCTCCCACCACAAAAAGAACCACTCTAAATATTTGTGTACATATTCTTTTCTGCTTTGTTTGATCTCTTTGGGTCATAGGCCTAGTAGTAATATCTCTGAATCAAAAGACATATACAATTTGTAACTTTAGGGGCATAATTCCAAATTATATTCCAGAATAGCTAGACCAATTCCATCAACAGGGTTTCAATGTGCCTGGGTCAAAGGGCATGCAGTTTTAATACTTCTGGCACAGTTCTAAGTCTGATTCCAGAGGAGCAGTGTTGAAGAAAGCTCTAGACAGAGAAGCGACCAGCTCAATATGCAGAATAAAGTACACACTTATCAACTTGGCTAATGTGGGAATTAATTTATTTTCTTTGAATATGCATATTTGTTACAATGGTTTTTTTTCCCGATTGGGGGAGGAAGAGGTAGTGAGAAGAGCTTGTTAATTGAAAAAATAAAATGCAAAACAAAAAAAAAGGTATAACAGGCTATCAGCAAATAAGCTGAGTGTTTGTGTGTGAAATACTAGAACTGGCAATCCCTGTAGTTGCTTCCTCTGGGAAAGTTAAGAAGAAAATGCAGGTGATTCATTAGGGAGGGGAGTTGGGGGCAGAGATGGTAAGGACTACTACTACTAATTATTCCTATTTGTTTTAAAGACTCCAGTATCTTTGCCAAGAAAACCCCATAGACAGTATTGGTGTGCTGTGGTTCATGAAGAGTTGAACACAACTCAACTGAACAACGACAAAACATAGTGCTTTGCAGTTTACAAAACACTTTATTTCCATTGAGGTTAGAATGCAAATGAGGAGCTCGTTTGATCCTCAAAGTAACCTTGTGAAGGGATATTACAGGCATGTTTTATAGATGAGGAAATGGAGCCCAGAAACGTTAAATGACTTGCCTATAGTCTATTCAATGCACATTTATTAAACACCAACTATATGTACTGAGCACTGTGCTAAGCACACAGAAGGGGAAAAAAATACTCCCTGCCTTCAAAGGGCTTATAGTCTAATGGATTGTAAATCACACAAGTAAGTAATCTTCTGAGGCAGGATTTGAGCTCAGGTATAATAAAGCTTTAGTCATCAAAACCATCTGGTATTGATTAAAAAATAGAGAAGTAATGATTTAAAAAATAGATAAATGGGAGAGCCTAGACCACAGAGAATCAGAAACAATGGAACTCAGTATTTTACACCATATTCCACAAAACATTCTTACACGGTATAAGGTGTTAGTCTAATCTTAATTTCCGCCAGACTGCTTTCCAGTTTTCCCAGGAGTTTTTTTTTTATTATCAAATATGGAATTCTTTCCTAAGTAATTTATGTTTTCAGGCCTATTGAGTACTAGGTTATTGAGTGTTTCAAGCCTTTGTGTATAGCAGGCAATACCTGGCCGATCTGGGATTTGAACTCAGGTCCTTACTTTAAATCTAGCCCAGATTACACCCCAATAATCAAAGCAGCAGATATTTACATAATACATCAGGTTTACAAAGAGTTTTGCATGTCCTGTGTCTTCACCACAACCCTGCTAAAGAGAGTCAAGGTCCTCACTGGCTACTAACCAGCTGCTGTATTACCTCAGACAAATCCATTAACCTCTAGTCCTCATCTGTAAAATGCGGAGATGGAGAATTGTATTTTTGAAGTACCTTAGTAAAATGGATAGACTGCTTTGGGCCTCAGTTTCTTCAACTACAAAATGAGGGGGTTGGACTGGATGACCTCTAAGGTTTCTGTCCACTTTAAATCTATAATCAATCCTCTGATCCTAAGATTATACTTGTTCTCTTCTATACACTGACTTTCAGATAGAAATGATGCTGGGACAAGTCATTCTCCTAGTATTGTTTTTTAAAGCTTAATTTTTAACAGATTGTTATGAAGGTGGATAAAATGATTTTTAATTGAATAAAAGAATTATGATATAAGCCCATTTTTCTCTTTCTTTCAATCTCTTTCTTTCTTTCTTTCTTTCTTTCTTTCTTTCTTTCTTTCTTTCTTTCTTTCTTTCTCCTCTACCTCCTTCTTCCTCTCCTCTTCCTTCTCCTCTTCCTCTTGCTACTTCTGTTTCTAATTATTATCATTACCATTATTATTATTATTATTATTTGTTACTGAAGCCATGCTATCCATTAAGAGTAAAACAGAATCTTTGAGATGCAAAGAAAAGAACATTAATTTTCAAAACAGAGTAAGCATTTGATTAAAAAAAAAACCCCGAAATACTCACATAGACTATGCAGTAGTAATGTATTGTCTTGTTTTGATGCTGCCATCAGGAGGCATGGGAACACACCACCACAGAGTTCTTTTGACACTTTAGAAATTTAACCCCTTAGAAAAAGGCCTCAAGAAAAACTTGTCCATACAGAGTTTCATACCTTATTGAATAGTGTCATAGTATAATTCTAGTATGTTAGTAATTGATCCATTAGGTATTATCCTCAGGAATGAAATGATCAATGTGAACTTTAGAAATGAAACTTGTTATAGATTTGGAATAAGAACATAGCAAACAATAAGTGAGATTTCTGGAAGCCTTCATTCAGGCACCATTAAGGAAACTTAGTATACAAATTGTGTACGCTTTGGTTACTGTAGGTTACACCAGCAGTAAATGGCAGATCTAGAATTGAAACTCAGAGCCTCTGACCCAAATCCATTCTAATCTCTCTCTCTCAAAAAAAAAAAAAAAACACAGCAATCCACCCCTTACAAACTGGTACCGCTTTCTTGCTGATTGAGTTTAGTGGATAGCATGTATTTTAACAGCACAGCTGGCCAAGAATCCCTTGACAATTTCACTTAGCTTATTGGTTAGTAATATTTTAATCGTGTCCAGCTCTTTGTGACCTCTTTGGGGATTTTCTTGGTAAAGATGCTGGAATGCTTTGCCATTTTCTTCTCCACCTCATTTCACAGATGAGGAAACTAAGGCAAACAGGGTTAAATGACTTGCCCAGGGTCACACAGCTAGTAAGTGTCTGAGTCCAGATTTGAACTCAGGGAGAGGAGTCTTCCTGCCTCCAGGCCTAGTGCTCTGTCCACTGTACCACCTAGCTGCCTTTCACTCAGCTAAGCACTTTGTGCTTAAAACTCCAGAGTCACTAACTTTGGATTCCTGTCATTGTCAGCCATATTATTAAGCTGGGTTGGCTTGAGAGATATCTCTGAACCAAAGAGAGGCTCTTTTCGTCTTCTGAAATCTCTCTCCAGCATCAGTGCCATTATGGAAACAATTGGCCCATATGTGTACATGTGAATGAGCTACCAACTACTCAGATTGGGTTTTGTTAGTCATGATAATCTCTGTCATTTCCACAGTCATAGCCTTTCATTGGCAGCTTCCTAATGAGCTCATCTCCCAGCTGCCAAGTGGTAGAGCTCACTGTGTTTTCTTCAGGTGATTTGAGAGATCTAGTCAGGCAGCCAATTAGCATTTTTATTTACTTTGGGAGAGCTTTGAGCCTTGGGACTTGGATGAGATTTGCCTGGTAGCATTTGTCGAGTCTAACAGAAACCGTCAAAAAAAATTTCTACTTGTCAACCCACACTCAGGCAGCTAAAATTCCTGGCTTAGAAAAAGCCAGGATTGGGATTTGGCTAGACAGGAGGGAGGCTGGATGGCACCGTGGGGCAAGTGAGCCAAAAGTGAAGTCCCAAAGGGTCAGCTAAGGAAAAGAGGAACATTAAAGTCCTGTGGCTCCAGGAAGGCAAGTGGAGGACCTCTGCCAAGGCATGGGTCAGAAACTCCGGGAAGGAGATTGAAGAACAAAGAATCAGGAACCCAGATTAGGGTTTAAGAGGCAACAACAGAGGGTCTGGGCAACCGAAGGTGGGGATCAAGGCCCAGGATGGATAACCAGGCCTGGCGGACCAATAGCAAGAATGCATCTTGTTCAATACTTAGCCAACCACTTTCTAAGGCAGGTATTTCTCATGACTTTTCCTGCCCAAGGTCAGAGCTTTTCTCAGTGTTTGGAGTGGGCTGAGCCCACACATAGAGATGTCTTCCTTCAATATTAAAGTAAAACACCATCTTTTACATTAAGGGTTCTTAGCCTTTAATATAGTAGTATGTTTTGCATGACTTCATATATATAATCGATATTATATCACTTCCTTCTCAAGGGGTGGGGGAGGGGAAGAAGGAGGGAGAAAATTTGGAACTCAAAATTTAAAAAAAATAAATATTAAAAATTTAAAAAATGTAATTGGGAAATATTTAATGTAATAAAAACATCTTTTTAAAATGGGTTATTAGCCTTTTTCTGTGCCATGAATCCCTCTGCTAGTCTGGTGAAGGCTGTGTGCCCCTTCTCTGAATAATGTTTTAGATTGCATAATATAAAGTAGATAGGATTACAAAGGCAGCCAATTGTAGTGAAACAGAATTATCAAACTGTTCAGAAGAAAACAAGTTCATAGACCCCAGATTAGGAACCCCTTTTCTGTGTCAAATCTTTTCTGTACCCTCTTTAAACTACCTGGTATTTAATGCCTTTGTTTTTAATTGGTATTTATTAACTTTACATTTGAGGGGCTTAGTGGTTAGAGTGCTGGGGTCTGGAGTCAGAAGGACTTGAGTTCAAATTTAGTATCAGCTTTACATTTATTCTCTATGTACTTCTGTGTATATTTGTTGTCTCCTCTGTTAAAATACACATTCTTTGTGAGTGTGAATTGTTTGTCTTTGTGTCCCTAGCACCTAACAGAGCATCTGGTACATAGTAGCCACTTAATAAATGCTTGTTGGTTGATTATTCAAGTAGCAAATTCCTGTTTCTATTAAGAGAATACAGGAATAGCGACTAATTAGTTCCTAACAAGCCTCCAGGGAAAAGATGGGGGAAATTATGGTGTAATACTGCATAAAAATCTCTTGGTTTCAAGGCTATGTGGTACATAGTAGGTGCTTAATAAATATGTATTGACTGACTGATTGATTGTTCAGATAGGGAGAAAAGGAGGTGGGGAAGGAACCCTTTAAAAAGCAGGTTTCCAGTGAGTTGAAATCTGTTAGACCAATCAAAAGATAATCAATCTTTCATATTCTGTGCAAAGTAATTTCTAGAGTGACTTAGAAAGCAAGCAAGCAAGTAAGTATGGTTACCAGGGTAACCTTTTCTTCTGGTTGGAAAACTATAGACATTGCAGGCCAGATCCATATTTGAACCTCTGGGCTTGCATCCATCTTCTTTCTTCAGGCCGAAAACCCAAGCATCAGGGAATGATAAGCAAAAGCCTGGAGTAGGCAAAAGCCTGGAGAGATAGGTAAAATCATTCTCTTTTATACATAGAAAGTGGCCAGGATTTTGGGTCTCCAGGACTGGCAGAATTCAATCAAAGGTGATGCTATTTCTTTCACCAGGACAATTAGAGCTAACAGCAAGGCAATTAAGACTACGAACAAAGGAAAGCTGACACAGAAAGTGGGCAGCCAGGGAGCTGTGAATGAGTTTTTTCACACCTCTTACTTAGAAAAAGAATTTTTCTTAAAGCAAAATGAGGAAATCCAGGACTAGATCAATCAATGATAAATAATAGTTGAAGTTTAGTGAGGGAAAGTAACTTAACTTGTATCTATGTGTTTTTAATTTAAAAAAGTCTTACTCTTGATTATTGTTCCTAATTCAATACATTTATTAAGTGCCTACTGTGTGCGAGGCATTGGAGATACAAAGAAAAAGGAAAAAGAAATAGCCCCTGCCCTCGTGGAGCTTGCCTTTCTACTAGGTAGCTAGTGACACAGTAGTTGAAATATTGGGCTTAGGGTCAGAAAGACCTGAATTCAAATTTAGTCTCAGATACTTACTAGGTGGGTGACCCCGGATAAATCTCTTACCCTCTGCTTGCCTCAGTTTTTTAAGGAAATTATACTATAATTATACTATAAAATAGGGTTGCCTTGCAAGGTTGTTGCAGGATCAAATAAGGTAATATTTATAAAATGCTTAGTACAGTGCCTGGCACATAGTAAGCATTTAATAAATGCTTATTCCCCCACTGGGAGATAGAGGGGGATATAATATGTGTAAAAACAAATGCAAAGTAAAATACAAAGTAATTTTATGAGGAATAGAAATTTCCCATAAATCTGTCAATTCCCTTTGATTGCACTGTAGATTGTACATTGGAAAGTGCTAGATTTGGAGACTGAGGACGTGGTCAGCTCTGCCACTTACTCCCTGTGACTTTGGGCAAGTCTCAGCTTCACTAGGCCTCAGTTTCCTCGTGAAATGAGTTGGAATAGGGTCTGCCTCAGACCTGAACCTGTAATTCTATATATATGGAAAAGTGAAAACAAATTATATGTAAAAAGTTTTTTTGTTCTTTTTCTTTTCTTTTCCTTCTTTGTTGACTGGGCCCACGATTTCATTGATATAAGGAAACTTTGCAGGCTTAGTCTCAGAGAGTTACCTGGGGCATGAAGAGGTTAAGGGATTTATTTGCCCATAGTCACAAGGCCAGTGTAGGTAAGAGGGCAGGGCTTAAGCCCAGGTCTTCCTGGCTCCAAGGCCAGCTCGCTATCCACTATGTCATGCTGCTTCTCCCTATCCAAAGTGATAAAAAGTAATTTCCAGAGGGAGAGAGCAAAGACAAGTGGTGAGGGGTTGGAGGTGGAGAAGCGGTGGGGTTGCAATCAGGAAAAGTCTCCTGTAGGAAGTGGGGCATGAGCTGTGCTTTGAAGGAAGTAAGATTTTATGAGGTAGAGATGGTGCAGGGAAGACATTGAGTTAGAAAATCATGCAAAGGCCTAGGGCCAGGATATGAACTGAGAGTGTATGAAAGAGAGAAATATTAAATAAGTTCAGAAAAGTAGGTAGGAGCCAGATTGTGGGAGACTTTAAACGCCAGGTGAAGGCATTTGTAATTTGTCTGCAAGGCAGTAGAGAGCTACTGAATATTTTTGAGTGTGAGGATGACAAGATCAGATCCATATTTTAGGAATATCAATTTGGCAAGCTCCGTGAAGCATGGATTGGAGAGGGGATAGTCTAGAAGCTGGGAGATAAACTAGGAGCTATTATAATAGTACAGGAAAGAAATGATAGGGTAGAGCCTTAGTGAGATAAGGGGTTCAGCCAATAGTTCATTGAAATACTCTATGACTGATGCCAAACACCTCTTTAGAACACCCCGGGTTCAATTTCCATGATACACAGAGTAGCTTCGAGACCCTTCATAAGCTGTGATCTAGAAAGAAAGAAAGGTAAAAAGATGTAAAGAGCTGAGTTCTGGTCCTGACTTCCTGAATGAATCACTGATGAATCATCTGCATGACCCAGGAAAGATAAAAAGGAAGATATGTGCTCAACCAATATGTGACTGATTTGTTTCTACCTGGCATGGTGCTGGTATTCTCATGACCCTATCATCTTGGGTAGAGATATGAGGCACTAGATTGGTTGTTGGACTAACTTGAGAAATGCTCATATCCTTTATGAAGCAGAGGGGAAATCATATGAATTGGTCAGAAGACCAGGCTTCTGCTTTTTTGATTTGACCTGGACTAATTATGTGAATCAAGATTCATTTAGGCAACTATCTTTACTTCCCTAAACCTTGGTTCCCTAGCTCACTTGAGGACTAGGTAAAAGAAAGACATTGGCATATGTAGAGTCATTGACTGGCACTTAACCATAAATGAGATAGGCTGTGTAGATGTGAGGGCAGGAACCATATCGTGTGCTTATGTTTCCCCACAATACCTAGCTCAGTGCTCAGCATACAATAAATGTTCAATAAACACTTGAGTTGAATTGAATTTCCTGCAAAAGCTCTCTATTAAGCCAAGGTGGTGAGTGGTACAGTTATTAATCATGTGTCCGTGCTTGTGAAATCTTTTTTAATAATAGGAGCTGCCCCCTTGAAAAACAGAATTAGAGGAAGAAGTGTCCAGGTGGGTTGGAGGAGGGAAATCAGTAGATGAGGCAAGCAGGTATTAAAATATTATCAGTATTTTACTGATAATAGTTTTTGTCCCCCGTTTTTGTTTCCATGGGAGGAGTGTAACAATTGTACCAACAACTCCTTTTATAGTCCTCTAGTTGGCCAGGGCTTTCTCACCTCAATGAGATATCAGTTCTTCTTTTGATGCTTGCAGGCTGCCCTCAGCTTCATCTGGTTAAGCCTGGTAACTTTTCAGTGCAGTGAACAGACTGATATATCCTTTTCCTTAATTGTGGGCTCCCCAGCCCTTTAGAGAGCCAGTGCAGGTTATAAGCAGGGATACAGCAACTTGTTGAATTCTACACTGAAGGTAATAAATGCACTGTCAATTGGAAAATGTTGGCAAAGGTACCTGGCAGAATTGCCTTCTATTTGCTTGTCCTACAGATGTGACATAATGAATCTCAAGTGTGACTATTTCCACATAATCAGAGCCTCGGAACATTAAGAGTGTTTTCTTTAGAGCCATCCAGGCAGAAAATGAGTTCACAGATTTCTACCATTCTCCCTCTTCAGTGGTTCCCTAAGCCATCCCTATCCCCATGAACTCCTCATTCTACACCACCTCTTTATTTGATTTGTCAGAGTGGTTGGGGGGAGAGGGAGGGATGAAGGGCCATTTTATCAGTATAGACTCTGTCACAATCCTCCAGCTCTGTTCCTCATTATTCTATGATGTAGAACATATTTTGTAACAGGAGGGTCTTATAATGAGCTTCCTTGGGACATTCTAAAGGTGAACATATCCTGCCGCAGTGCATCTTGCAAGATTGATGGTCTACAGTGAGGGTTGGCAGGTGACAGAAGCCGTTAAAAGGGACAGTGGCAGATTGATAAGATCTTGAGCCAGCTGGATTTGGATCTTCATTTTGGAGGCTAAGCTTCCCACTGTGATCATTGGAGCCCTCTGAATCCGCAGTGTGGGCCCAGTGAAATGAAATTAAATCACCTTGGAGAACATTGTAAAGGCAGGTCTGAGGAACAAGTAATTGCTTTTAAAAGTCCAAATTACCAAGGGGATTAATTTCATTCAATAAACATTTGTTTAATACCTACTCTGTATAAGGTACTTTGCCAGGGAATGGGGATATAATTTTTTTTAAAGAAAGAAAACAACATAAGGGTTCCTGTCCTCAATGAGCTTATATTCTACTGGTTGTGAGGGGGTTGGGGAGGGGAAGAACATGACTAATACACAAAAATTAATACAAAGTGATTGCAATAGTATCAATAATTGGTAGGATAAGGAGAGGCCTCCTGTAGAAGGTGACATGCCTATAAACAGTCCTTATTGTATGGGGAAACACTGGAGATAGGCCAGCCTCTTCAGTTATTCATTAATACTTTCATTTGTTTCTTCCATTTGGCAAATTAAACATTGCTTTCTTTCTGCTGTATAGTTATTGTTTTGTTTTGAGTTTCATACAGGGAATTTGTAGTCGTCATGTTCCCTTGATGTCAGAAAGGCGAGCCCTATTCCCGTAGGATGAAGAATTTCCTCCCCTTGCCACTTGAGGTATCTGGGCTTTTGTGTCTTCCCTTAAGTGGGTCAATGTCCCATCTTGGGTTTTTGTGTTCTCTCATTTATGCTAGCAGCTTGTGACAAAACCAGGATGTGGGTCATTTTTCGTGTGACGGAGGAGAAGTTTATCTGCCTAAAATGTGCCTCCTTCAAGGCGAAAGTTATGATATGAATCATTTGAGAGGGAAGGAAACAAAAAGATGCAATACACTTTAAAAGTCTTCATTTCTGTTCCTCTTTTCCCATGGTTATGAAACTGTTACGGTAAAACTAAACCCCTGATATCATATATACCCCTGGCAACCGTGGTTGTTTTAATGACCCCTCCTTATTGCTTAATACTAAGTGTTACCATCTGTTTCTTCCTTAATTATAAATGCAACAGAAATTCACTATTACATCACTAAATTGGAAATAAAATGAAGTTAGAGGCTTTATGCTTAACACAAGCCAGCCTGTCCACTAATGTTTTTCTTATGTTGCAGGCAGTGGTCAGAGAAGAACATTTCTCAGTGATTTGTTGTTGTTGTGTGTGCTTGTATGTGCCTAAGTGTGTGTGTGTTTTCTCTTCTTTCCTTGATATGTCTATCATGAAGATATCATAAATTCAGCCATTTTGTTATGATGAGTTGGGAGCTGGCATTTATTTTAGACTGATGAACTGGGAATAGTGTAGGCAACTGTTTCTCACAGTACTGGGGAATGTGCCTTCTAACTAGACTGGGTCTGCTCCAGTCTTACCAGCCTGTGCTTTCCTGCATGATGAGTAGTAGTCCAGGGGCCTTAAATACCATCAGTTTTTTTTTTTCTAAACTTAACAAATACCAAATAAAATGAGTCCATGGAGCAGAAATAAGGCAAAATTAAGCAGAACAGGAGCTTGAACCCCCAAATGTCTATCACACACAGCTTGTGTTTCCTTTTAAGTAAATAATAAATTCAACATGTGACTTTCAAAGTTGTCCTGCTTGGCTGCCTTTCCTTCTGTACATTAAAAAAAAAAACCATGCATTGAAGACCCTCTTTTCTTTTCTTTCTTTCTTTGCAATTATTGCTATCTTCTCCTTTCTAACTCCCTCCCTTCCAGTTGGAAAGCAGACAAAACAAAAACAACATATTAACAAATATGCATAGTATAGCAAAAAGAAATTCCAATGTTGGCCATGTGAAAAAAGGTTTGTTTCCTTCTTCATATTGAGCCCAACACTTCTCTGCCAGAAGGTGGGTAGCATGCTTCATCATCCTCTAGAGTAAAGAAAGGTTGGTCATCACATTGAACACATTTCTTAAGTCTTTCAAAGGTGTTTTTTTTTTAACTATATTGTTTTTATTATTTAATTTGTTCTTCAGGTTCTGATATTTTATTCCATATCAGTTCAGACAAGTCTTGTAAGGTTTCTCTTGAAAGCATCCTTTTTCTGTTTGTTTTTTTTTTTTTTTTACAATACAGATAACTTTATTGCATTAACATACAGCACCTTGGTCAATCATTCTGCCCTTCCTGGGCACCATCTTCGTTTCAAGTCTTTTGCCATAACAAAAAGAGCTGCTGTAAGCATTCTTGTGTGTATGGGCCCTTTTCCTCTCTATTTAATCTCTGAAGATACAAACCTAGTGGCGTGTTAACTCACCATTCTTAAGGTATGTTTTGTTGTCCATAATTTAAAAAGAACCTTTATTCATAGTATATTTACCTGAATGTAGTCTTCCTTACACATCCATAGAGAAACATTTATGTTTGTAAAATCATAACTTAAGAACCGGAAGGGATTTCAAAAGCCTTCTCATCCAGGCTTTTTTTTTTTTTTTTTTTTTTTGATATGAGAAAACTGTGGCCCGATGAGGTGGAATGGCTTACCTAAGGTCAGACAGGTAGTTAGCACCACAGGTAACTTTGTGAGACTAGACTTGAATCCAGGTCCTCTGACTGCTGGTTTAGTACTTTTCCCACTATACCATGAATGAGAAACCTGGCCCTATTGATTATCCTTCTTCCATTGTTTGCCAAACTTTTTTTTTTTCTTCCACAGATATTTAACACTGGCACTGAGGTGTAAAGGAGAAGGCAGGGAGGGAACACAAGGAAGTTGATTTTCCTATTTAATGGTATAATAGTTCTGGCAAAGGGATCAAAGAAGTGGTATTGGAGGTCAACTAGTCTAACTCACTTATTTTATAGATGAAGAAACTAAGCCCAAAGAAATTGAGTTGTATGGTGAAGGAATTTTAATATTGATCAAACTGGCAGTTTGAGTTATTTGGGAATTACCGTTTTCTTATGACCGACAGCCTTTATTGTCGATCAACAAGCATTTATTTGTTTATTTAGGTAATTGGGGTTAAGTGACTTCCCCAGGGTCACACAGTTAGTAAATGTCAAGTGTTTGGTCTGATGCCAGATTTGAACTCAGGTCCTCCTGACTTCAGGGCCGGTGCTCTATCCACTGTGCCACCTAGCTGCCCCCCGACAAGCATTTATTAAGCACTTTACATATACATATATATATGTACATATATGGAACAGTGTGTATATAATATATATGAAATCAAGTGACACATATATATACAAATAGTATGCAAATTATACAATATAAAGTATACACATTTTCTCTCTCTCTCCATATATATCTATGTCTATAGATACATATGGAGAGAGAGAGAAAATGTGAATACTTTGCATGCAAGCATACACACACACGCACATACATACATACATGATAGGCACTGTGTTAGAGAAAAGCAAAATGGTCTCTGCCTTCAAGGGGCTCACAAATATACAAAAAAAGAATTCTACATCCAAGCTATATACACTATAAATACAAGATAATTTCAAAATGAAGGCACTAGAAATATGTGCATGGTAGGGGAGGCAGGGAAAAGCTTCCTATAGAAGGTGGGATTTGAATGGCGTCTTGAAAGAACCTGGGAGCATTCTAGACATGGGGAAGAGTCAGTGAATAGGCGTAGAGTTGGGAGATGGAGTATCCTGATTCAACACTAAGAAGAAGGCCAGGGTCCCTGGATTGTAAGGTATGTGGAGGGGAGTAAAATGTAAAAGACCAGAAAACTAGGAAGGGGCCAAGTTGTGAAGGGTTTGAAATGCTGTAAGATTTTATATTTGATCCTGGAGGTACTAGGGAGCCAGTGGAAGTTATTGAACAAGGGAGTGGCATGATTAGACTTGTCCTTTAGAAAAATCGTTTTGGCAGCTGAATAGTAGATTGGAATGAGGAGAGATTTGAGGCAGGCAGACCCACCGGCAGGCTATTGAAATAGTCCAGGCAGAAGGTGATGGAAGTCTGAACCAGGGTAATGGCTGTTGAGTGGAGAGATGGGGATGTATACAAGAGATGGTGTGAAGGTAGGATGGGAATGGTAGAATCTAGTGGATTTTTTTATAGGATAGGGGAGATTTAGGCAGTAGGGAAGAAACCAGTAGAGAAGAAGAGGTTGAAGATTGAGGTGGGGGGATTGGTTGAGTTTGCAGCCTGCTGGAGAAGACTGAAGTGGACAGGACCAAAAAGCACATGGGTATATCATTGAGAATTGGCTTTTTAGGGAGCTGTCTAAAAAGTTAGGTGTTAAGTATTCTGTTTTCTCCAGTGAAGCCTGAACCAGCTGGATACCATTGGAAGGAATGGCTTGTTGTGAATCTAGGACTCATGGATGATTAAAACCCAACTGATCTGTTGTGACCGAAGAGCCCAGTAGAAAGTTGGTGAATAGAACTTGGACTTAGGTTCTAAAGTAGAAGTCTTAAAAAAGGCAAAAGAGTCAGTAAACCTTCTGCTTGGTCTTCAGCCTCAGGGTAGGAACCTATATAGGTTCAAAACTCTTGGATTCAAGTCCTGGTTCTGATACTAGCTATATGACTTAAATGTTCTGTACCTCAGTTTAACCATTTGTACATTGGATAGTCTGAAGAGGGCTTCATTCCTGTAATTTTTTTTCTTTCTCAACAAATATTCCAATAAACATTTAATAAACACCTATTATATGTGAAATACGATGTTAAAACCAGAAGGCATGAAAATGAAAATTTGTGTAGTCCTTACCTTTAAGAAGTTTTTGATTTAATAGCAGGGATAAGAGAAGGAAGTATGATACAAATTTGGACGTCCTAAGATAAATGTCCTGAAAACTGAGGGGGGGTACATATCAAAGTTACAGAAGAGATTCTAGAGATCATAGATCATGATGGACCTAGATGTGGAAGGGGCTTCAGAGGCCATCCTGGTCTCTTATTTTACAGAAGGAAACTGAAACCCAGATTTACCAAAGGCCATGTAAGTAATGAGCAGTAGAATCAGGATTCAAACTCAGAGTCTGTGATTCTAAGCTTGAAATCCACCATACTGCTTCATTGTCACATAGTAGACATCATCCCTGTTGTGACAGAGTAAATAACACACTAGACTTGAGTCAGGAGACATAGGTTAAATCTTGCCTAAGAAGACACTTTGGGCAGTTAAATGGCATAGTGGCTGCAGCGCCAGGCCAGGAGTCAGGAAGCCCTGAGTTCAAATCTGTCCTCAGACACTTACCCAGTAACCCTGGGCAAGTCACTTAACTCTGTTTGCCTCAGTTTCCTTATCTGTAAAATGAGCTGGAGGAGGAAATTGCAAACCACTCCAGTGTCTTTGCCAAGAAAATCCCAAATGGGGTCATGACATGACTGAAACGACTAAACAACAAAAAGAAGATACTTAGGAGCTTGGTGTTTATGGCAAAATCTTTTAACCTCTCAGTGCCTTAGTTTATTTATCTATACAATGCTTTATGAAGATTTACCAAAGAATAAGTTATGCTGTATGAATGTGATGGAATACTATTGTGCAGAATGCATGAACATATTGACCATTATAGATTCCAGAGGACCAATGATGAAACATGCTACCCATCTTCTGTTAGAGAAGTGAAGGACTCAGAGTATAGAATGAGATAAATAATTTTTGGACATGGCTAATGTGGAAATTTGTCTTGATTCAACATGTGTGTAATGGATTTTGGCTATCTTGCGATCTCAATCTGAGGAGGGAGCTGTGTTGGAGTGGGAGGGCAAGAAGGCAGGTCTTGGCTGATTAAAATAGATAAAATACCTATTTAAAAAAAAAAAGGTTTCCCAAACCTCGTGTCTCTTCAGGCCTCCTATACTTCTTTCTCTCAGTTGAGGAGCTTACCTCTTACTTTACTGAGAAAATTAATATCATTCTACATGTTATTCATTCATTTCTTCATCTTAAAATTCCTTGTACTCCCACATTCTTTCCTCGTTTCTACCTATCACTGACAATAAAGTGTTTCTTCTTCCCAAGGCCAACCAGTCTACACATGCTTCTTAGTCCTGTCCACTCTATTCTTCTCTAGCAGGCTGCAAACTCAACTAATCTCCCCACCTCAATCTTCAGCCACTCCTCTACTGGTTTCTTCTCTACTGCCTTTAATCACACCTTATCCTTTAAATCTCCCCCATCCTTTAAAAAATATCCAGTAGAGTGACTCCACCATTCCCATTAACTATTATCCTATTTCTCTCCTCCCTTTATTAGCTAAACTTCTAGAAAAACAAATATCTACACTCATTGCCTTCACTTCTTCTCTTTTTGCTTCTCAACCCATTGAAACCTGTCTTTGGACTGTATCTCTCAAACTGAAATTGCTTTCTTCAAAGTTACCAAGGATCTCTTAATTGCCAGATCTGATGGTCTTTTTTCAGTCTTCATCTATCTTGACCTCCAACACTGTTGATGACTCTTTCTATCTGGATACTCTTTCCTTGCTGGACACTGTTCTCTCCTGGTTCTTCTCTTAAATGCCTAACCCTTCCTTCTTTAGTTTTATTTGCTGATTCATCATCCATCTCATAACCCCTAACTGTAGGTGTTCCCTGAAGCCCTTTCTTAGGTTCCCTTTTCTCTTTCTCCTCTCTTTTTCGCTACTTTCTCTCTGTGTCTCTATCTGTCTCTGTCTTTTTCATCCCTGTGATTATAGGGGGTGGAGGGTGGACATTGGAGACCTCCTTGATCCTCCACCCTATAAAAAGGGTTCTCTGGGAATTTACCTCATCATTTCCTCTCCAGCTGCTTTCCTGGACTTCATGATCTCCAGAAACTAATCAGTCTGCAAAATGAAGTAAAATTTAAAACTCTCATATCCTCAGATAATCTCCCTCCTTAGCTGCAGGACTTCATCCGGCCCTGTGTAGAATAACCTTCCCCACACCCCATCTCTCCCCCCCCCCCACCCATTGCCTTCTGCCTTTTCAGCTTCTTTTGTTGTTTGTCTTCCTCCATTGGATTGTGAGCTCCTTGAGGGTAGAGAATTGTCTTGTACCTTCCTCTGTTTCTCTAGCACTTAGCACAGTCCATGGCACATAGAAGGCATGTGATAAATGTTTATTAACTCTGACTCTGTTTCTCTGTCTCTGTCTCTTTCTATGTGTCTCTGTGTAACTTTTCTCTTTGTCTCTTCCTTCTTTGTGTCTCTGTCTCTCTTTTTTTCTCCTCATCAGCTTCTTTAGGTTGAATGATCATTTCTATGCTGATGGCTCCCAGATAGTAAAGAAAATCCTAGTCTCTCTGCTGAGTTTCAATCTCACATTGCCATTGCCTGTTGCATATCTTATAAAGATGTCCCACAGAACTCTTTAGCTTTTTCTCCATTTCCCCCTCTTCCAAACTTCCCTATCTCTGTAAAGGTCAACACACACTACTTCCCAGTACCCCAGGTTTATAACTTTGGTGTTATCCTTGATTTCTCACTCTCCCTCACCCCACATATCCAATCAATTGCCAAATCTTTCTGTTTCTGCTTCCAAAACATTTTTTAAATATGGCCCCTTCTCTCTTAGTTCAGGCCCTCATCATCTAAAGTCTAAATCACTTTTAATACCTTTTGGTCTCAGGACCCATTTACACTCTCAAAAATTTCTGGAGAAACAATTAATAAAAAGAAAGACAGTCCCTGCCCTCAACGAGCTTATATTCTTAAAGGGAAGACAACACAAAAAAAAAGAGACAAGAAAGTGGAGTGAGGTTAAGGGTAGGTCACTAGGAGGAATCTTGTTCTGTGGAGTTGAAACCAGATAAAGCAGAAAATGCAAAGTGGAGTGAGTTGACAGTCCAATTTCTGCTCTCTATAAAGGAAGGCATTGGGAGGAATTTAGTACTCCACCATCCAGCCCTGTGGCCAGATGAGAGAGGAAGCTGAAGTAGGTGGTGTCATTCAAGGTGGTGAGTTTAGAAATGATAAGCTTAACCTGGGAGGGGCACTTTGTTCCAGCGAAGTAGCAGGAACAAAGTGGAGTTCTATTTTATTCCTTCATGTGAAGTCTTTGCTGCTCCCCTCAGTTGCTAATGCTCTCACTCTCAAACTACCCTGTATTTAAGTACTTTGTATTTACTTGTGAGAAGCAGCAAGACATAATAGATAGAGAGCTGACCTCAGAGCCAGTCCCCTCTGAGAGACCCTCAGGAGTCCTACCTCTGACACATTCCTACTAGCTGTGCCCTGGGAAAGATCTAACACAACTCTCCACTGGGCTTGGATGATTCTGGAACAGAGAGTGAGGCTGATGACTTTGTGCAACTCTGCCTCACTTAAATCCAGTTCACACACAAGTCAAGATATTATCCTGTGTGTCATTGGTCCTCTTTGAAAGCGAAGGATGAGGGGCAGCTGAGCGGTGCAGTGGATAGAGCACTGACCTGGGATTCGGGAGAACTTGAGTTCAAATCCAGCCTCAGACACATAATACTTACTAGCTGTGTGAACTTGGGCAAGTCACTTAACCCCATCACCTAGCAAAAACAAAACAAAAACAAAAATGAAGGACGAACAAGACTGAAGTTGCTGAGAATGATCTGCAATGGTAGAGTTTCCTCATATAGGCTTAGTCCTGATATTTATTTATTTGTATGTGTTTCTCTCTCTCTCTCTCAGAGAGAGAGATGGTGATGATATATATATATACATATATATATATACATATATATGTATATGTATTTTCCTCTCCCTATTAGAATGTAAGTTCTTTGTGAATAGGGATTGTTTCATTCATTATATTTCATTACATATATTCTCCAAAGCTTAGCATAGTTCTCTTTTTTTAAATATATATTTTTCTGTCCCCTCCAATTACATGTTAAAATAATTTCTGACATTTAAAAAAAAGTTTTGAGTCCCAAATTCTATTCCTCTCTTCCCTTTCTCCTCCCTGACTTCCCTGAGACAGTAAGCAATCAGATGTAGGTTATACATGTGCAATCATGTAAAACATTTCCTTATTAGTCATTTTGTATAAGAAGACTCAAATAAAAGAAAATGAATGAAATAAAGAAAGTAAGAAATAGCATGCTTCAGTCTGTATTCACATACTATCAGTTCTTTCTCTGGAGGTGGATTGTATACTTCATCATTAGTCCTTTGGGATTTTCTTGGATCATTGTATTGTTGAGAATAACTAAGTCATTCACAGTTCTTCATTGTACAGTATTGCTGTTACTGTGTACAATGTTCTCCTGGTTCAGTCCCTTTACTTTGTATCAGTTCAGGTAAGTCTTTCCAGTTTTTTCTGAAATCATTCTGCTTGTCATTTCTTACAGCCCAATAATATTCCATTACAATCACATACCAGAGCTTGTTTAGCCATTCCCCAATGGGCATCACTTCAATTTCCAATTCTTAGCCACCACAAAATGACTTACTATGGTTCTTAATAAGCACTTATTGATTGCTATGTAATGGAGATAATAAAACCTTCGCTTCTTCCTTCATGGGATTGTTGTGAAAAAAGCATTCTGCATACCTTAAAGTGATATTCTAAATCTGAGTGAATGAATGAACACACTTTCTATGTGCTGGTAACTGTGCTAAGTTTGTTGGGGAAAATCACCAAATAAATACAAGCAAATAAGATAGTCACTGTTCTTAAAAAAAAGCTTATTTTCTAATGGGGGAAGAATATCTATGTGAGGATCTAGAATTGTAAAGTGAGGGGCAGGTGTGGTCCAGGGATCCTTGGGAGTCCCAAGATCCTTCCAGGAGGTCCTCAAGGTCAAAATTATTTTCATATAATACTCAGATGTTTTAATTCTTAATGTGGTAAATATCAATAGATATAACCCACATGAAAGATATTGGGGTGGTTTTCCTCAACAATTTTTAAGAGTGTAAAGGGATCCTGAAACCCAAAAGATTAAAAAACATTGGTTTATAGTATGGTTTGGAGCAATCCAGGAGTCGGCCTGGTGGTCTGGTTCAGTTGACATGAGGGAAAGCTTGATTATCATTTAATCTAATCATAGATGAGGAAATTAAGGCCCAGAGATGTGCTCAGGATCACACCGTATAAATTAATGGGAGAAGTGGGGCATATATCATACTACCCAGTAAAAAGTGACTTTAATTCCCTTAAATATATGAATTTTATGTATTTAATGAAGAGAGGTATGATATGTTTTGTTAATTTTATTCCTTACACTCAAAATCCTGTGATATAAAGAATTGTTTTTCTCTTCAGGTTGATTTTCAATTTTGATTTTCCTGGTTTGATACCATTAATGAGGAATGAAGGAAGACATTTTTATAATAAGTTCATTTTGATAACCCAAATATATGTGTGAAAATGCACTCTGTACTCTGAGTCCATATAGGAAACCAATATGGACATATTATTTGTTTTAATTAAACCTTTTTAACATTAGAAGAATTCCAAAGTGTCTGTGAGGTAATAATAATTTCATAAAATAAATTGCTTGTTAAAAAGGTTATAAGATAAAGCTATTTTGAGAGCCAGAGGCACACACACATACATACCAGGTTCATTTTTCCATAATTGTATTAAATGTGGTATTTATTAGCTAAATTCTTGACTACATATATAATTTTTGGAGTTTTTTTTTAACCAGTTGGGTATAGGAATGTGAAATTCTCCTCCAGTTCTTTGAAGGAAACAGTGGAACCTGACCTACCTCATAGGAGCATTAAGTGAAATAACCTATTTATATTTCTCCAAGCTCAGAATCATTTAATATTCCCCAGAGATCAAATTCACCTCAGCCTTCATGGAGTTATTCCACATACTTTCCTCGGTTACCAACTCCCTTTGCCTCCAAATGGGGCTGTTTTCAGCACCATGTGAGTCGTTGTGGTGAAATTAAAGGGCTCCACTGAGGAAGATATGAGTCACTGCACATATACATTTTAAATAATAATATTATCCAGTTTTAATAAAGGAACCATGACTGCACTGAACTTTTTTCCTCTCTGGCTTAGCTCTCTTCCACATAGAAAAGTGAACGTTTTTCTCTTGATCTTCCCAATTTTTTTGTTCTTTTTTTAGTGCTGTAAATCTGGGTAAAACTCATTTAATTTCTAATGCAAAGTTGAGGGTGCTTAAAATCCAGCATTTCTACTAAATACATGTATTAGATATGAAGGAATACAAAGTCCTTAGCCAACAGCTCTGTGTCACTGATACAAAAAAAAAATAGCAGAAACTTCTGCCTGAGCTGGTTCATCAGTAAATACGAGCATTATAAGTGGCAATTTACTTTTTAATGTAATTTCCAAAATTCCCATTAACTAGGCTTTTGTGTGTGTGTGTGCTTTTTTTAAGCTGTGATTTTACTGCTCTAGGGGAGACTTCCAGTGAGGAAGGAAGCAACTGCTATTAATGTGGATTTGCAACTTAGAATCTTAATGAGTTTCTGGAGACATTGAAAGGTTAAAGGCTTGCAGAGGGTCCTACAACTTGGATATGTCTAAAGCAGGACTGGAACACAGGTTATCCTATTGGAAGGCAAATTCCTTATCTACTACATTACCATTGTGCCATAACATTCTAAAAATGATAGTTAATTTTATGTCTACCCTAAAGTTGTGAATTTACTAGTCTGGTTTCATTCCAGCAATTCTCTGGAATTTCTCAGTGATTCCTGAGTTAATGCTGTTGGGGTCAGGCAAATGGAGCCAATCAAGCAAATGCTTTCCTGGGCAGGGATAAGGAGGTGGTCTGTCCAGCTGTACCTGGTCTTAGTTAGACTGCATCTGGAGCATGGTGCCTGGAGTGTGGCCACCATAGTTTAAGAGTACTGATAAACTGGAGAGCATTCAGGAGATGGTCAAGTGCCTTGAATCTGCACTCTATGAGGACTGGTTAAAGGAATAGGGAATTTTGAACCCAGAGAAGAGAAGACTGTGAGGGAGAGGTGGTGGGGAGACATAATAGCTATCTTGTGGAAGATGGATTAGACTTTTGTTCATTTTGGTGCCAGAGAGCAGAACTAGGAACTATGGGTGAAAGTTAAAACAAAGTAGATTTAGGCTTAAAGTATGTCCTAAAAATTAGAGCTATCCCAAAATGGAATAGGTGGTCCTAGATAACCCTTTAATAGAAATTTTCAAGGAAAAACTGGATAATCCTTTGTCTGGTGTGTTGTTAGGTATGAGTTAGACTAGGTCTAGGATCCCTTCCAATTTGACCTTTTATCCTGAGATTCCTTTGTTTGGCATCACCTTAGATTCTTTTAGGATCTTATAGCTAGTGTGTGATAACACATGAACTTTTAAAAATGTGAGGCATAGTGTTGAAAAAGAGGATTTTGGAGGCTTTGATCATGGCTTCCTTCCTTTTTTTTTTCTTTTTTTGGACATTACTTAAAACTGATGAGACCAGGCATTCTGCCTCTCTCTATAATTCTCTCCAAGCTTCAAGATGTGATTTAAGAACTGAGCTTACACTCTTCATGTTTCTTAAATTTCTGTTTCCTATCTTCCAAAATTATTATTTCTTAGCTGTTAAAATTTTGCCAATAGTCAGTCATTATTATTACACTTTTTGTGGCAGCAAAGAATTTTAAACAAGGGAGATGCCCATTGACTGGAGAATAGCTAAACAATTTGCAGCACACAGATGTAACAGAGTATTGCTGTGCTATAGCAAATTATAAACATGAAAAATTCAGGAAAAGATGGGAAGACTCCTATGACCTAATAGGCAGAATCAGAAAGACAGTAGAATGACTATAACAATATCAATGGAAAGAACAAAAACATTGAAACTAAATCTCATGATATTATAATGATCAAGCCTGGCTCCAAAGAAGAGTTGAGAAAAGAGTTGAAGCAGGAAGACCTGAGTTCAGATCCTGCCTCCAAGACATACTAGCTCTGTGACCTTTGGGCAAATCAACCTCAGTTTCCTTATCTATAAAGTAAAGAAAATAATAGACCCTACCTCACAAGGTTGTTGTAAGGACCAAATGAGCATGTGTAAAGCTCTTGGCAAACCTTAACATACTATATAAGTTATATACATATATATAGAGAGTATATATTTATGTATGTATATATGTATATTTATGTATGTACATGTATACATATACACATATATGCTATGTATAAATATTATTATTATTAATTTTTATTGTAGAGTTGAACTATAGAGGTAGAATGTTACATTTGCTATTAATTGCAGTTGATGTATTGATTAGTTTGCTGAAATCCTTTTACTTTTCTCTTTTTATTCTTTGTTGCAAGAGATGGCTTGTTGGGTAGAGGAGGATGAGGGATAGATTGTAACATAAAGTGATATAGAAACAAAAGATATCAACAAAAAAGATGAAAAAAGATGAATAAACTAAGGCCAAGTGAAGTGAAGTGAATTGCCTGATGTATAAAGCTAATTAGGAGCTAGAATTGAACCTAAGTCTCCTGACTATAAAGTATTGCACCTTGAGTGTGATGTCTCTGTGTTTGTGTTCCCTATTAAACTCTGCCAGTTGTCCTCATATATGAGAAGGAATTGGACAAAAAATATAAGATACTATAGCTCATAAGGCATAGTGTCAGAGTGGAAAGACAATTTTGCTTCATAACCTGCCTCGCTTCAACTTGGAACAGTTTGTAGAAAAGCTTTAAGGTATTTGGAGGTAAGAGAGACAAGTCTATTGTTTGGAGCTTCAGAAATTCTCTCTGTGTGGCCCCCAGCAAGGACAGATGGTAGAAACTTTACGGGAATCAATATTGTGAGCCAGGCTTGTATTTCATTGTCTTCTGAACTGACTTAAGAAATGCTGGTGATTCTACTCTGAAATACAAGTTTTATAACTTAAAATACTCTTTTTTCCTTCCCCTAGAGTTGTGATATTTTCCCCTTCTGTTAAACAGTTCAGTTTCCAGTGGAGAACATACTCCTGGCTCTACTTTGTTATTTTTTTTTTTTTTGTTTTATTTTTAAATTGTTGGAGATGTCTGATCACAATTCCACTGTGTTAATTTTATACAGAGTTTACAGACCCGGACTGGATGTAAATTTCCTCTAACCAGTCTCCTCCCCCTCTCCCCTTTTGGAGTGAGAAGCCATTAACAGAGATGCCAGAGAGGGTAACTCAGATGGAATAACGTTTGCACAGTTTGGTGGAATTTGTTGATGTAAGCTCTAATGGTAGGTTAGAGACCAACTTCTGTGGCATGCATTTCTGCCAATTACGGTATGTCCTACAGGCAGAAATAGGGAACATGACTTACTGCAGCTGGCTTTTTGGCAGAGAAATCATCTATGAAATAATTAGGGAGAAATCTTTTAAGTCATTGGAAAAGATGGATTATGACATGATACGCTGGCTTTCCTGTTATACCCTATGTGATATAGTGACTTCTCTTTCACATGAGATAGAAATGTGCTCTTTGAGAAGGGGAGCCATCACTGAACTGTGGAGTGAGGCTTGTTGCTGTGTGGCCTTGTGGGGGATGAGAGCTGTCGGTGGCCCATATTTCAACCGTATGCAGACCTGAAGAGGCTGGAGCCTCAAATGAGCTTCCTTTTAGCTCTCTTCTGTATCTATACATGTTTGGTGTGTAGTGGTAGTGTTGAGCCCTCTAAAATGTGGGTGGCCACTCTTTTCTGTAGTGTTCAATCAGCATGGCTTTGTTAGGAGTTAGCAACTGTAATGCTTAAAAACTAAGATAGACATGGGGCTAATCATAGCAAACCTGCCTGGAGCAGAACAACTTTTTTTTTTTCCTTTCTTCATTCATTGGGCTGTGTGGTGTATTAAAAAAAAATCCACTTGTAAAATAAGACCTGTGAAAGCAGAGAAATTGTAGCACCCACTCACATACCCAAAGTGTGCCATATTCTACATTCATTAATTCTATGGCATTTGGACTTTCTCATACATAGCTCACTCTGAAGATCTTAGCTATTGTTTCAATCTGTTTCTCACAGTAAATAAAGGGGGTGGGGAGAGAGAGAGAGAGAGAGGATGGAGCGAGAGGCAGAGACAGAGAGACACAGTAAGACAGAGAGAGAGAGACAGAGTCAGAGAGACACAGAGAGGATATCTGGGCTTTTGGTGATTTGATGTACCTCCCATCCTTCTCACGTCATAGGGGTCAGAGACCTGGAGATGCACGAGTCCTTAAAAGACATTTAGTCCATTTTGCAGATGAGTAGAGAAGCTTGCTCAAGGTCATACAAGTAGTAAATTGGGATTTGATTTCAGGTTCTCTGACTGTATAGTTAGTGTTTTTTCCATAGCTTCACTTGAATATGTGCAGAGATTTGATTTATATGTTATAGTTTGCTTAATCTCATCTTTCAAATTAGATTACAAACCCTTGAAGGCAGAGATTATGTCTCCTGTTTGGTTATCCAATGCTTAGCACAGTGGCTGACACATAGTTGGAGTCTAATAAACATTTATTGACTTGCTGATTGCTCAGTAACCCTTCAGAATCAGTTTGAAGGGTTGTCATGTGGAAAAAAAGTTATTAAACTTTTTTCTATTTGGCCTCAGAAGGCAGAACCAGGAATGAGGGGCAAAGGTTACAGAGGCAAATTTATGCTTAATTTCTTTTTTTTGTGAGGCAATTGGGGTTAAGTGACTTGCCTAGGGTCACACAGTTAGTAAGTATCATGTGCCTGAGGTTGTATTTGAACTCAGGTCCTCCTGACTCCAGGGTCAGTGCTCTATTCACTGCACCACCTCACTGTCCCAATTTTATGCTTAATTTCAAGGAAAATTTACTAACATTTAGAACTAACATGAAATAGAATAGGAGAGGTAGGGGGCTGTTCCTCTTTCGAGGTCGTCAAGTAGAATTGTGTGTATAGATTAGATAACTACTGAGTTTACTTCCAACTCTAAATATTTTGTGATTCTATGAGGGGGGCATCTAAATTCTGATGAGATAGTTGTCTCACTATACTCTGTTCTTCTTAGACCACATCTAAAGTGCTGTGTCTGCTTTGAGGTACCACATTTAGGGTAGATATTGATAAACTAGACTTGAAGAGATAGTGGAGGATAGAAGGGCATGGTGTGTCCGTGGGGTCACAGAGGGTCGGAGGCAACTGAACGACTGAGCAACAACATTCATAAACTGGAGTATACCCTAAGGAGGATGCTCAGGATGGTGAACAGCCCACACCAAGCAGGGATCAACTCCAAGAAAATGGGAATATTTAGTGTAGAGAAGAGACCCCTCTGAGGGGACGTGATTATAGAACATAATACAGCTTGAAAAGTTATTATATGGAAGGAGAAATTAGACTTATTCTACCTGACTCCAGAGGGCAGAAATAGGAGACCAGTGAATGGAAAGTACAGTTCTATACTGGCTGAATGTAGGATGCCCCAAAAGTCTTAATGCAGTTCTAAGTTTAGTACCTTTAAAATGCTATTAAAGTTGACTAAGGCTTAGTGCACTAAAACTTTTGGAATGTATAAGGAAAGACTCCCTAGCAGTTAGAAATATAATAGTCTGAATCAATAGGTAGTGAATTACCCATCACTGGTGATGTTTAAATGAAAGTGTGGTGATCAATTGGGGGAGATATTGTAGGAGGAATTTATGCCTGAGATATAGGTTGGGCTAGGTGGTCTCTGAGGTTCCTGTGATCTAGGTTTTCTAAGTCTCAACTCAGTACCGTGTCCATCCCTCTGCAAAGGGATGAATCTGATGACTTAGAAAAGGAGGAATAGAAAATCCAGGTTTCTAGATGGATCTTCCTCCTCCTCCCCAATTATTAAGAATTATTTTTCTTATATCCTGGCCTGTTCTGTTTTAGTATAGTTTGGCCTTCCGCTTATAATTTTGTTTTTAGATTAAGAGATAATCGCCCAAGTAATGGAAGTCAAATCAAGTGAATAAGCATTCATAGTTTACTATGTGCCAGATACTGTACTAAATGCTGGGTAAGCAAAAAGGGCCCCTGAACTCTAAGTAGCTTACATTTTAATGGGGGAAGACCATACATGAAAGGGAGCTGAAAGGGGAGGGGAGAAGGTACCCTGAAGGGCATGCATGGTACACAAAAAAGTCTGGGGAGCCAAGAGTGAAGCCTGGAGAGGAATGGAAGGATTAGCATGGTTGACCTGGAGCCTTCCTTAAAATGGAGGTTCTGGAAATAATTAACTAAACAGAAGAAGGGGTCACAGGGACAGAGGGGCCCTCCAGGGTGAGGAGCTAGCTGAAGAATGGTGGCAGGGTGAGTAAGATGCTGGACATGATGGAGAAAGAAGGCTAGAGAGTCAAGAGTGAATCCCAGAGAATAATGAATGAATTATTGTGGAAACCCCCCAAAAGTATAGGATGTAGGAATTTTACCACCCAAACACCCTGTAAATTATGTTGTATGCAGTAGGCACTCAATAACTGTGTGTTGATTGATTACCACAAGTCTGGGCTACTTGACAAACAACAGTAACAACAACACAAGTCTGGGAGAACAGTACAACTTAGGTTTTTGTTGTTATTCTAAAAGAACTTAGTGAGCTAGAGAAACAGTGGAACTTCCTCCAATGAATTCAAGAGTAACAGAGGCCTATTAAATTGAAAGATGCTGCTCCAGCATCTAATAAAGGAGCAGCTATAGGAATCATTTCTTATGCTCCAAAGTCCATTAGCTACTCCATTGAGCTGTTAATGTTGTGCGGCCATCGGTATAAATAAATGTGTTGTTTTCATAATGGACTTATTTTCTCAACAATTACAATATGCTGTTCCTCCATAATTCTATCACTTAAGTTAAATATTCTGCTGACCTGGCAGCTGTCTACTACTGCTGCCTTATCTCCGTCCCCTCAGCATGTTTTTTGGATGGAATTTGGTGTTTAGTCGACTTTATGGAACAAGATTTAAATCAAGGAAAATACCATGGTGCTGAGGAAAAAATTGCAGGATTTGGGAGTCAGAGGACCTGTATTCAAATCCCATCTCCACTGCTTGTAAGATCTTCAACAAATCATTCCTTTCTAGGCTTCAGTTACCTCACTTCCAAAGTTAGGGAGGGGGTTGTGTTACAGGATTCCGAGTTCCCTTCTAGCTATCTATGATACTATAGTCTTTTCAGAGCCATAACTATGACTTTATGCAATTATTACTTCCACATCGTGGGGGTTAGGGGTTTGGCCACCCCTGAGATCTGGAAAATCCATGTAAAATTTTTTGACCCTCCTTTCTTCCCAGAGAAGAAGTCTGAATTTTTAATTTTTCTTTTATGGGATGTTTACAGTGTTAACAGATAAAATATGTTGATATTATATAATACTATACATATATTTTATGCATTTCTGAGTTCCAAACTTTTTCTGTGCATTGTGCTGGCCTTTGCAAACTTCCCCCAAAATTCCCATTTTATTCCTTATGCTGACCAGTGATGGGACCTGCAATGGGAAAAGTCGCAATGTGGAAAGGATAAGTGTATAGTCATAGAATTTAAGTTAGAAAGGCCCTCAATGGCCATCTAATTCAATTCATACATGAAAAAGAATGCCCAAGGCAAATGTATTAGTTAGGGTTGTAGAGGTATCATGTAGAGGACTGTCCATCCTAGACGTAGTTGTAGTAGAAGAGCAGGGGGCTCAACCCTCCAAGAGCATCACACCTGTGTCCCTGACACATGATGATGAAGAATGCTATGGGGAAGATAGAGCTCCTGTCCCCTCCTTTATCAGCTTGCTGGGGGCAAAGTCTCTCCAATTGCTCTTCCTTAGTTGCAACTATGTCTTTTCCATGAGTATGAAGATAAAATTCAAATCTGCTTCTATATGGAACATATGGTACTTTTGAATACAAAGAATTTTTTAAATAAATTTAGGGTTGCCAGATTTCTACAGGTGACCTTAAGTTTCTTCCTGGTGAATGAATGAAAAATCATTTTTTAAAAAAAAATTTTATATGCTTACCAGGATTCAAACACTGTTAAATGCTGTAGAAACAAACACAAAATCAAAGATAGGTCTCATCCTCAAGGATTTTACATCCTAAAGGGGAAAATCACACATAAAGAAGTGGTGGCCAGGGAGGGGCACTCTGGTCCTGAGAGTTCTTGGGATGACTACCGGAGTTTTTAGGGGAGTAGATCAACACACATCATTCCGGAACAATGGCAGAACTGTTCTGATTGGAGTCCTCAGTTCTTGACCCGGGAGGTGGGGTTGGAGAAGAGGGAAAAGTATGTTATCTGTAAAATAAGGGTGGCCCTTCAGGTCCCTTCTAGATCTGGAGACGTGATTCTGTAAGTTATAATATTCATTGTTACATGTTGGATCACCCTGGTCAGGGGTAGGGGAATGGGTCAGGTAGATGAGGAGACAAGCTTGAGTCGAGGATAAAAGATTAGTGGGGAGACAGGAGAGAAACACCACATTGAAAAAAAAATAGGACCTTTTACCTCTTCTTTTTAAATTTGATTTTTCCAATGTACATTGAAAATGTGACTTCAAGTAATGGGGAGTTACCTTGTTAGTTTTGCACAAGAGTAGCCTGGGTTTTAAAAATAAAGTTTCTATTTCTTCAGAGGTTTTTGTTGTCCTGGGTGTAACAGAACAGAGTGTGTAACTCTATTGTTTCTGGCCATCAAATCCGAAAGATGTTTCAGCGGTACGGTCAGAGTTGGAAAGGCTCCAGGGTCTTATATTTATAAAACAGTATCTACGGCAACCACTTCTTCCTAACCAGGCTCACTGCCTAATGTTTCCCTAACCTTCTGTTTTACAAGATGATATAAGTAGAGGGTTTTAAAAAAAATTGGCTAATAATCAAAATGATTTGTGCCGACTCAGCCTATAAAGCTGTTGGTTCAGCAGCATGGGATTTGGACAGTGGGAAACAGCAGTGCCTCAGACATTGAGGCTTAAACCCTTAATTTGTTTCTCTTTTTCCTTTTGGAAGGGGATAGACAACCACACATTCTATACTTTCACCCTAAGCTTCTAAATGTGACTGGAAGCCACATAACTGGTGACCAGAATATCTGAGACAGGGGCAATTCATAGCCTCCCAATGGTTTGGCCCTATAGAATAAGCTTTGGTTGCAGTTTTAAATGACAAAAAGAAAGAAAAAAAGACAAAGAAAATAGATAAATGTAACAATTGTTAAGTCTACTTCTCACTGAGCTTGAAAAGCTGGTATTTTGTCTGGTTTAGTGACTTAATGCCTTTTCAGTAGAAAACTCTAAGCAAATACGTGTCTTTTTCTGGTCCCTCTGCCCTTTTCAATCTTTTCCCCTTATCCCATGACAAAGAAATTCCTGTCTGCTACATAGTTTAGGCAGGCAATGCTACATATGAGCAGGCAGTCAGGAGGTTTCTTCCAGCAAATGGAAACAGGTATAATTCTGATTAGTCTATTGGGGATTAAAATTTACTGAGAGCAAACTCAGTGACATTGCCGAACTAGCACTATCAGATCAACTTCACCTAACTTCATCCCTCTAGGCCTCAGTTCCCTTATCTGTAAAATCAGGATATTGGTAGAAATGCAGGGTAGAGATCACCCTACTTCTCTAGGGTTGCTAAATAAAAATGTCTACTGATGCCTTCAATCCCATCTTTTCCTGTATCTTCCAGGATCTTTACCCATTGATTATTCTTAAGTTCTGTTTTTCATCTTCATTCTCTCCTAATTACTGGCTTCTTCCCTGAAGCCTGCAAACATTTATGCTACTGAACAGAGCTGGAGAACATCACTAAACTGTACTATGTCTATGACAATTTTTTGTTCCATAACCTCATTTGGGTCCTTGCAACAGCAAGGCAATACTTGTATACCTCCCTAATCAATTCCCTGTCTCACTCACTGCAGGAGTTGTGAAAACATTCTCCTCTCTCCTCAAACTCCCCTCCACCCTCATAGCACCTCGTCAACATTATAAAGAGATGAGTATCTCTCAATTCTCCAATGAGAGAGTTTTCCGTATGTCAATGGAAGAAATGTGTTACATGCCTGCTACACTTGAGGCACAGTGGAAAGTACTGGGGATACAAAAAGAGGCAAAAGATAATCCCTACCCCTAATTGGGGAGACAAATAAGCTATGTAGAGGACAAATATTAAATAAATAAATGAGGGTCATAGATATTAAGACAGGTTGGGAAATGCTTCGGGTAGGAAGCCAGGGAAACGAGGAGGCAGAAATGAGGATCTTTGGTGCATTGCTTTCCAAGGTTCTCTCTTTTCTCTATATACAAACTCTCTTGGAAATCTCACCAGCCCCCTTGGGTTCAATTGTCATTTTATACCAGTGATGCCTAAGGTGATATCTCTAGCTCTGATAATTCTCCTGATCTCTACTCATGTGTTACTGCCTGTCTGTGAATAGATCTACCCAGGGATGCCCCATAGAGATCTCAAATTCACCATGTCCGAAATAGAACTCATCATCTCCTTGCCCTTCTCTCAAGCTTGTTACTCTTCCAAACTTGCATATTGTATTAACAAAGACACAGTATCATATTTGCGTTGTCACTACAATCCCAGATTGGTAATCTCATAGTCCTTTTGACTCTTTCTACTCCATCATAGAAGGATAGATCAAAGAGGGGACAGATCACAAGCACAGAGACTAATTATGTCCCAATAAGAGATGATGAGAGCCTAGCCGAGGGTTGTGGTGTGAAGGTAGATAAGGGGATGAATTTAAATGCCATTGCAGAGGTAAAAATCTCCAAGACTTGGCAACTATTTGTATATGGAGGGAGTGGGGATGATGAAGCAAGAGTTCTGCTCCTCTATGTTGTTGGATTCAGGATGCTGTACTCATTTTTTTCATCTATACTAGCTCTTCTGTCTTCTCAAGACATTTACCCCCTGAAGAAGCTAGGAAAGACCATAGAAGTTGGAACCTAACATAAATTTCCTCTTTGCATTGTCAAACTAACTTAGCAAACTAAGTTAGCTAATGGTTCCCTGTACATATATTTCAAAGTTGGTTTTTTTTTTTCCTTTACAATGTTGTTTTTATTGTACATATTGTTCTCTTGGTTCTACTGATGCTCTGCATCAGTTCATTCTAGTCCAATCAGGTCTCTTGTCATTTCTTAAAGCACAATAATAACATTCCATTCCATTCACATGCCATAATTTATTCATCCATTTCCCAGATGATGGGCACTCTCTTAGTTTACATTTCTTTGTCACCACAGAAAGAGCTGCTATAAATATTTTTTCAACAGATGGGTCCTTTTCCTCTTTCTTTGATCTCTTTAGGATGTAGGTCCAGTGGTATTGCTAGGTCAACGGGTAAAGCCACTTTAATGACTTGCATTATGTTTTATCTTCTGCTTTCTCTACCCGTTCACAGGCTGTCCCCCGTTTTAGCAATGCATACTCTCCTTCCCTCTACTTCTCAGCATCCCTAACTTAGTTCAAATTTTAGCTCACATGGTATTTTATACTTGAACAAGTCCTTTCTCATTCTTCCCAGTTGTTATTATTCTCTCCTTTATGAAATGATTTTTATCATTGCATATTCCTCATTACTTGATATTAGTTCAAGAGGCAGAAATGTATAGTGGCCAGATAGTTGGCCTCGGCCTCAGAAAGACCTTGGTCAAAATCCTATCTCTGCTGTATGTGTTCCCCTGGGTATGTCATTCAACTTCTCAATACTCTCAGCAATTCAGTGAGATTGTAAGGTACAGAGAAGGCTCCAATCTGCACTGGCTGAGGAAGTTCCTCATAAGGGCTCATTCCATGAAAAACGCAAATAAAGCAACAACCCAACAACTTTGAGTAGATTTTGTGCTTACTTATCTTTTTACCCACTGAATCTCCCCAGGAGATGCTTATGTCCCCATTGCCTAGCTTGATGTCACAGTGCTTGAGCCACAGCAGGGACTTAGTAAATGGTATTTCAGTTGAGTTGTCCTAGATGGACATGCCTGTGGGCTGTTCCATTTTCTGATTTCAGGGTAGAGTATTTACTCTATTCCATGTACAGAAATCTAGTGCTATGTGTATAGTTGGAATGGCTCATTTCCTGAATATATATAGCTTCCCTGATCTCCACAACTTCTTTACCAAAGAGTTATGTAGACACAAAAATATTGTAACAAAAGCATCACCATACATTTCCCCATACTGGCATTATTTATGCCCATTTGATGTATTATCTATCATTTGAAAAGAATATTTTGTAACTGTTGTGAAATGTTTTTTTTTTCCCTTAGTATGACTGATTATATCCACATACCATAACTCTTCTAATGGCTAATGCAGTTTGCTTTATAACCCATTCACTCCCTAATTATGGTGTTTTAGTAAGCAGACAGTACATACAGAAGGCTGGAGAGAGAATTTTTGATTCAGCCCGTCAGTAAGGGGGAGTGCTGTAAGACCAGGCTGCACATTGTGATTGATGACTGGCTAGTTTTCTGCGGGTGGTGATGGGGGGACATGGGGTGGGGATAGAGAATGATATAATGTACAAGGAGCCAAATTGAAAAAAACATTATATAGCCATGGTGACTCTCCAGTGTCCAATTTTAGGTGTGAATAAGTCCCTTAGGGAGCTTGTGGGAATTGTAACCAGCTCTCTGAATTCTTTCATATAATCCTTTTTCTTTACTTCTTCTTGGCTTAGAGGTAATCTTGGGTTCTACTCTGGTGGAGCCCCAGCTGTGGCAGCCTAGAGAGGATGGTCCTGGCAAGAGTCTACTTTCTGAGGACCAGCCTTGCTAAGTTAGAGAGGCCCATCACAAACAAAATGGCCACTTGAGGATGTATTCTGTGGCCATGGCAGCCCATGAAACAGAAAAGGACAAAATGATGTTTTGTTACATGGGGCCCTCTTCTGCTTCTAGGTGATGGTGGCAAGCATGCAGGCAACAAGCAATTATTAAATACTAACATTTCTGACACTGTGCTAAACACTGGGGATACAAATACAAACAAAGGTACAAAGAGCTTCCATTCTAATGGAGGAAGACAACCTACAAAAGGGAGCTGAAAAGCAAGGTGGGGTAGAGATGTGGAGTGGGGCAAAGGATGAAGGTAACCACATGGGGCATAGTATTGAAGTTCAGAAAATCAGAAACACAGTAAGGAGAGGAATGCAGGTTGGTCAGCCTGGGCCCTTCCTCAAAATGGAGAATGGGAGGCAGGGAAGGGTACTAAGAATCTCCAATTTTTAAAATATCCATCAATATTAACTTAGTGGCTGATAGATACTCTGACTGTGAGTTTTTGTCCAGTAATCAGTCAGCAGACATCCTACTGGAGGAACTGATTTGTATCAGTCAGTAAATGAAACCAGAAGACAAAAAGAGATTATAGCTAAATGGAAGAAAGGTGTGGCTCTCATGTTCTTCTTGAGGAAGAGAGTAAAGTAGTTAGCAAAGTGGGATAAAAACCATCATCTCATAGGCCATTTGATCATCTTGTTGCAGTACTCACATTAAATATTTGCAAAAAAGACCATCATGAAAATAATTATAGCTTATATGCCAATCTCTGTGGCAGAGGACATGGAGATAGAGGAATTTTATTAAGAACTTGAATAACCTCCAAATTTAATCAACTTATGCTTTAGTACTTGGTACCTGTAGTGATAGTCATCTTGACTTTTGTTCTGCCACTGGACTTTGAAGACTCAGGAAGACAAAGGGAGGTGAACAACTTTGCCTAACTCTGCCTCCCTTAAATCCAATTCAGGAGCAAGTCAGGACATCACCCATGATGTCATTAATTCTCTTCTGAAACAAAGGATGAACAACAACAACAACAATAGTAAAAGTATACATAGGGCAGGATTGTGGAAAATATGGTTCAGTAATAAGAAATGAGAGAGTCTTTTATAGTACAAAGACATTCCTAACCATACATCATAAATGCTTTCTTTAAGAAAAGAGTTTGGAGGCATTGTTGGCTCCGAATAATATTACAGAAATGAAATTGATTGGAGGAAAATTATCTCAAATCTTATTATTACTCCCTCCCCAATGAAAGAGAATATAAAAAAATACCAACCCATTTATCTACCTCCCTATCATTATAGCATTTTTATGACAATAATCTTCATACCTATCAAGGATTAGCCTTCATGAAAATTTGGGAAGGAAACAGACAGGCTTCTGTGAATGATGTTTTACAGCAGACTTTATTTTTATGGTCATTCAGTTGATTAAAAGGAGCAGAAAATACAAGATTCCACTCTGCTTATTGTTAAGTGATTATAGAAATACATTTGCTTTAGTAGAAAGAGAGGCAGCTTTGCATAATGGATAGAGAGCTGGCCTTGGAGCCAGGAAAACCTCAAACCAAATACTGGCTGTGTGACCCTGGACAAGAAACTTAACCTGTCGGCGTTCTAAGCAACTCTGTAAGACCCTTCATTGAAGAGTAGCTACACACCACAGTTATTCAAAAGATCAGGGTAGCTATCCACATAAAAACCAAGTCAGTGCCAGTAATACACAGACTATGGTAGGCAGTTGGATGGACATCTTATAGAGCTGGTCCATCAGTTCATCAATATTGTACAAACACCGCAAATGGATCAGAATTGAATAGAATAGGTTGGTCTGCTTTGGGTAAACTGTGCAGTATTTTTAGTGATCTTAATTTTCTCTCTGAAATTTATTTTCTTTCAAACTAACAGTATTCTTTCAATAATGCTTTATGGCTGTGAGTCATTGAGTACAGCAGTCTCTAAACATGACAGCTGAAAGTCACCCAAAGGTCAGTGGAGCTGTTCCTGGTGGATGTGAGCCAGCCGCAACACATTACAATTGAAGATTTTTGTAGGAGAATTGAAATGAAGGATGCCATCAAGGAGTTGTACAGTGTAATCAGGGGGAAAAAAGATGTGAAGGTTACATAGTGATATGGAGGGATAACTGATGGATAGCGCAAAAGTTCCATTGGTATCCATATAATGTCAAGAGACCGAAAAAAAAAAAAGGCTCTTCCCTTTCTCCCAGCATGGAGGAACTAGCGACATCAGTGAAATCATTATCCTACCCTATGATCTGGCAAAATCAAACTGTTCAGTATTCCCCAAACAGGTCATTCATCTAACAACCTCTCTCTTTTTACTAAAATTGTTCCCATCACCTGGAATAGCTGTCACCTAACTCCCAGTCTCTGCCCCTCAAGAGTCTAATGATTCTTCAAATTCTAATTATAGTATTTCTTAACTACTCCCACCTCTGTTAAGGGAGATTCATGTAAACTTTTCTTGTCTGCTGCACTTATCACATTATGCCCTATGTTACATTTATGTACATGTCTTCTCTCTAGTACTCAATTTTAAACACCCTTCGCGCAGGCATCATATCTTAGTCATGTTTGTACTGATCCGCTCCATAATGCCTTGCACAGTTCTATCCATGAAACAGATAAACAACAAAGTTTATTTTAATTGAAATAAATACATATGGTGATTTGCCTTCTGAGAAAAATGTTTGGAAGTGATTCATAGACTCGTAGGATTTAGAACTGAAAGGGACCTAGAGGTCAGCCATCCCAATCTCTTCATGTTACTAATGAGGAAAAGTGAAGCCCAAAGAGATTGAATGACTCATCCAAAAATCACACAGGTAATTAGTAATAGAGCCAGAATTTGAACTCCGATTCTATGAGTTCTCCATAAAAAGGAAATAAAAAATCACCCTATGTTCTTTTTATGAGAAGTATTTTTAGGAGGATGGGAGAAGTGAATAGGTAGAAGAAAAGAGACGTGGGTAGAAGACTGTTATGATAAGAATCCAGTACAAAATGTTAAGAACATTTGACTTGGAGTCAGATCTAAGTCTGTATCTTAGGTCTGATACTTACTAGTTGTATGACCATAGCAAGTCATTTCATCCTTCTGAGCCTCAGTTTCCTTCTTTGTCAAATAATCTATCAATCAGTAAACATTTATTAAGTACTTCCTATATTCTAGGCACTAGGGATACAGAAAAAAAAAGCAAAAGACAATCTCTGCCCTCAAGGAGCTCACAGTCTAATAGTGGAGACAACATCCAAACAAATATATACAAAGCAAGCTATGAACAGGATAAATAGGGAATGATTAACAGAAAGAAGGCACTAAAATTAAGAAGAGTTCAGAATGGCTTCCTGTAAAAATATAATTTTAGTTGGGACTTAAAGGAAGCCAGGGAAGTCAATAGGTAGAGTTGAGGAGGAAGAGCATTCCAGGTATGGGAGAAAAGTCAGAGAAAAATGCCAGGAGACAAGAGAGAGAGTGTCTCATTTATGGAACATGAAGGAGGCCAGTGTCACTATATCAAAGAGGAGAGTGTCACTGTCTTGGGGAATAGGGTGTAAGAAGATTGGAAAGATAGGAGAGGGAAGGGCTTTGAATGCCAAACAGATCATTTTGTATTCAATCCTGGAGGTGATAGGGAGCCATGGGAAATTACAGAGTAAAGAGGGAGGAGTGACATGACGGAAACTGTGCTTTAGGAAAATCACATTGGTAGCTGAAGGAAGGATAGACTGGAGTAGTGAGAGACTTAAGGTAGGCAGACCTGCCAGCAGGCTGTTGCAGTAGTCTAGGTATGAGGTGACGAAGGCCTGCACTAGAGTGGTGGCAGTGTCATAGGAGAGAAGATGGGAAGGGGAGAAATAAAGACAATAATACTTATATGGCTTACCTCACAGGGTCAAAATGAGGAAGACACTTTGGAAACCTGAAAGGACGTGTGCTCTCTCTCCCTCTCTCCAGCCATCTTCCCTGTAAAATGAAAGGATGTGGCCCTCTAGGTCCTCAAGTGTGGGCCTTTGAATCCAAACTTCACAGAACAAATCCCCTTAATAAAAGTATTTATTCTGTAAAACTTGGACTCAATCAAAAGACTGCACCCCAGGACCTAGAAGGCCACGATTGGCCTTGAGGCTGCAGGTTCCCCCTCTCTGGATTAGATAATCTCTGAGGTCCTTTTCGGCTTTAAGGATTGTTATCTAGGTGATAGGGAGTATGCTACAGTGTCTCTAAGTCAAGAACATCTGAGTTCAATTCCTGCTTTTGACCTTTACTGACTGTGTAACCCTAGGCAATGTCACAACTTTTTAGTGCCACAGAATACTCTCCAAGATTTTGTTTCAGAATAGTTGCTGTTTTGTGTTTGTAGAAGGAATTCTCTTTACCTATAGAATCACAAAACAAAAAATATAGTCAATGAATCCCTTTGTGGGCCTGAATTAAAGGAATATTTTTTTTTTTTTTGTGAGAAAGACCAGAATCCTACACCGTAGTACATGCATATACACACAATTTGAAAAACTAACTTGCACTAGATTATTCAGGATATGGGGTGGGGGGAATGAGTAAAAGTTTTCCGTTTTTATTGACATCTTAGTAATTAATGTCTTTACTGAGAATTTCACTGGGTTCATATGGGTATTTAATCATGAAGGGTGGTTGGTAGGAAGTGGAATGATTCTCATGTGGTGGAAGTCAACTGTGGGGCTTGAGAACATATAGTCTTTTTCATTTTTAGCTTTTATTTAGTGTTTTATTTTTTCCTGAGTTACATGTGAAAACAATTTTTAACATTTGTTTTTAAAACTTTGAGTTCCAAATTCCCTCCTTGCTTCCTCCCCATTCCCCTCCACCCCCAACCTACCCGCATTGAGAAGGCAAGCAATTTGATATAGGTTATACATGTGAAGTCATGCAAAACATATCCGTAATAGTGATGTTGTGAAAGAAAACATAGACAAAACAAAACTCGAAAAAAATAAAGTTTTAAAAAGTGTGCTTTAGTCTGTATTCAGACACCATCAGTTCTTTCTCTGGGGATGGATAACATTTTTCATCATAAGTCCTTCAGAGATGACTTGGATCATTGCATTGCAGAGAATAGCTAAAATCATTCACAGCTGATCATCTTACAGTATTGCTGGTACTGTGTATAAAGTAACAATGCATTAAAGTCTCATTTTTCCCACGTCCCCTCCAATATTTGTCATTTACCTTTTCTGTCCTATTAGCCAATCTAATAGGTATGAGGTAATGCCTCAGAATTGTTTTCATTTGCATTTCTCCAATAGCTGTTTTCAGAGCTGTTTTCAGAGATACTTCTAGGGACCTTTAAGTTTTCAGTTCTTCCAAGGAGGTATGATCTAGTGAGAGGTGTTTACTGCTCTCCTAGCCTGTGGTCTGGTCTGTGAGCGACCACAAGCACTCCTTTCTGCCCTTGAACTGTGAGGAGGGTCCCTCCTCCACTGTGGCTGCAAGCTCTGCTATGCTAGTGCTCCTTCTTGCCCAGGGAATGCCACCCAGGACTGCGACCTGGATCCTAGTATGGGAAAAGCAACAGAATCCTGCCTCAGTGCTAGCAAAAAGACCCCTGTAAATCTCCTTCTCACCTCCTTACCGTCTGTGGGCTGAGAGCTCTAGAAGCAGCTGCTGCCATTGCCACTGCTCATTCAGTCACTCCCGAGGCTGCTCTTGGTTTCCTGTGGCCAGACCTTTGCTGGCGTGGTCTGCACTGCGCTCCACTCTCGCCCAAATGCAACAGACCTTTCCTGCTGACCTTCTAAGCCATCCTTGGAGTTTGTGTACTGAGAGGTCTGGAAGTGGTCTGGAAGTGGTCTGGAAGTCACTGCTGCCACTAATTTAGTCACCCCAAGGCCTGCTCCAGGTTTGCTGGGTCCAGATCTGCACTGGCACAGCCCATGCTGGAACCCTGGTGCAACGGATCTTTCTTGCTGACCTTCCAAGTTGCATTGGGCTGGAAAATTGTTTCACTCCATCTTTTTGTGGGTTCTGCTGCTCTAGAATTTGTTTAGAGTCATTTTAAAAGGTATTTGGAGGGGTTTGGGGGAGAACTCGGGCAAGTCCCTGCCTTTACTCTGCCTTCTTCATCCCCCAGGCCAAGAACATACAGTCTTCCTGAAGGTATGCATTTGGCGGTGTGATTTTCTCAAAGGTTCAAGTGGTACTTGCTTTAAAAGCAATTCCAAAAGAAGAAAAATGACAAAAATGTAATCAGTGGTGACATGGTTGGAGTAAGCATATTACTTGATGGACAGGCTGACATATACTGGTCATGTGACCCTAAATAAATCATTTAACCTTCTCAGTGTCCCCAGGTAGCTCTGAGCTTAAAGTTGCGGAGAAAGTGTGGACCTGCATTAGCAGAGGGAATTTCCTCATTTGGTAGTTCCTTACACCACTGAAATCATTGATATATACTCTATCCCTTCCCTCTTTCTAACTCTTCTGTTACTGTTGAGGGCATCACCATCCCAGACTCACAATATTGGTATCATCCTTGCCTCTTCACTTTCACTCCTCATATCCAGTCTGCTGCCGAGTCCTTTTCTGCTTTCTTGATATCTCTCACATCAAGACATATGCCCCTTCTCTCCTCTGATGCAGCTACCTTCCCGGTACAGCCCCACATCACTTCATGCCTGGACTATTGCAATAGGCTGTAGGTTGGATTCCCAGCTGTAAAACTCATCCTATTCCAGTTCATACTCCACTCAGCCACCAACATGGTCTTCCTAAACCTCTTGGCATCTTTGCTGTTCCACACATGAAACTCCATCTCTCAACTTTGGGCATTTTCCTAATTTGTCTCTTATGCTTGGAACTTTCTCCCTCTCTCTCTTTGCCTTTTAGCTTCTCTGACTTCCTTCCAATCCCAACTAATGTCCCACTCCCTTCCCAAGATGAAGCCTTTCCCAATCCCCCTTCATGCTAGTGTTTTCCCCATGTCGACTATCTCCAATTCATCATATATCATGTATATGTGTATATATATATATATATACATACAAATATAGGTGTATATATCTATTGATTGATCAATAGATGTAGTGTTTGTACATAATTGTTTGTATGTTGTCTCCTCCATTAGACTGTGAGCTCCATGACAACAGGGGACTGTCCTTTGCCTTTCTTTGTATCCCCAGCATTGTGGCACATAGTAGGCCCTGAGTAAAGGCTAGATAGCTGACTGACTATCCTCAACCCTACCTTATGGGCAAGCTTCATACATAGAAGATTACCGGAAGATGAAGATACATAATGAGCTTAAGATACAATGTAAGAGACATAGATTGGAGAGGGATGGCCATTAACCATTGTAATCTCTGTATGACCAAAGCTGTGGAGTCTCCCTTTAACTAGGACCCTGATCCTTTGTTTATGGATCTATCTGGAATGGTCCCCCTTTGATACCCTCCTGCAAATAGAGGGATAAAACAAGAAGACTTATCAGAATTCCTTCTGTTTCATTCTGTTTCCTTAGATGAGGAGAAACTGGAGCGGGTGATGATTGTTATCTCTCTGTCTTCTTGACTGTATTCTCTTTTGGTTTCCTCCTCACTGATAATTCTGTACAAAGCAAGAAAGAGGCAGGCTGAAATCTGCAGAAAAGCTGTGTCCAGCTGGGCTCTCTAATGCCAATTTCCTGATGGAGGGTATTTTTCTGGGAAGCAACCAAAGCAGTTTAAAGAAATGTTTAGGTCACACAGGATTTATATGGCTCTCCAAGGCCCATGGAAGGACTGAGGCAGCCCAGGTCACAGTGAGGTCTGAAGTCCTGTTCCCTCCACATAAGTAGAGGTGCTGAAGTCAGCAGCTGCCAGAACAAGACATACATCCCAGGGGTCCATTCCTAATGACTGCTGATTACTTCCATGTATATGGATTTTGAGGCAAACCTGAGGAATGCAGTAGAAGAAGTATGACTGAAAATAGTTCCACTGAAAGGTGTACCTAGATAATTTGTGTCCATTTCCTTGGCAAACCTCTCTTTTCTACTGTATCTGTCTCTTTTGGCATGACCTTACTCTCTATGCCCAAATGCATTTAGTTCTGAAGAGGGGAGAGAGAGTGGGAAGTGAGCATTTGTTAAGTGCTTACTAGGTGCCAGGCACTTTGCAAGTATTATCTCATTTGATTGTAGATTGAGAATTGGAAGGGAATTCAGAGGTCACCCAGGCCTGCCCCTTATTTTACAGCTGAGGAAGCTGAAACCTAGGGAGTTCGGTGATTTTTGCTCAAGGTCAAATTAGTGCTAAGTAACAGAGCCAGGATTCAAAATTCCTTCCTCTCACAATAAATCCAAGCCTTTCCCTACTCCTCTGCTCTGCCTCACTTGAATAATTCAAGGCTCCACCCCTCCACCTGCCCCCTTCCTGGCTTTGTCATGCACAGCATACTTCCCACTGGGAAAAATTTGAGCCGTGGGTGAAGGTGGTACAAAATGCAGTTAAACCATAGGTGGAAACAAGGGGGAGGGGGTTGGTTGTGGCCCCTGAAAGTGAGGGTGGCACCTTGAGAGGGGGCAGTAGCACTGCCTGCTGGCACAGGAGTGTTAAGCCAGGTTAAGCAACAATTACTGTAGAGAGAAGGCCCCCTTCCAGTGTGGAGGAAGCTTAATTTCTCCCCTACCCTCTGCCTCCCTTTCCCCCTCTTCTTCACTGGTACCTTGGAGCAAAAAGCACCATTCACTATTTTCAGCGTATTTTCCTCACTGCCCTAATTGTGCCGCCATTCAGCAGGCAAAAGGATCTGAACATATGCAGTACCAGTGAGTCTTGGGTAGTTCCAGTTAATCATGGCATTTTACAACCAACCAATTATTTAATTCGTTTTATGGGTTGAGTGTGTTCCAGTTATACTCCCAGGTAGCACTTACTAACTTCGCCGAAGGGGAGGGAGAGAGAAAGGAAGAGGCTGGGAGGGGCAGAGGAGAAACCTTTTCCAGTTTCAGCCCCCAGGGCATTTATGCACTAATAATCTTTCTGCCTTTGTGCTATTCAGAAGAATGTAAACCAAAGCAATTAAATTAAATGGAAATTCACTTTGGGGGATGCAGCCCAAACTGCATGCTGGGAACTGGAGATGAAGGGGTTAACGTTATCAGCTAGCATCAGGCTGCTTTTCAGATTTAGGAATGGGTTCTGATTTGAAAACCCTGGCCCAGGGTAGCTTCCTCCTTCCTTTGCTTGGAAGAGGGAGGAGGTGTGGGTGAGGGAGCCAGAGAGAAGGAGGGGTGTTACCCTGGCCTGTGCTTAGCCTGAGATGGGTAACCTTGTGATTTGCTGGGACAGCATATCATGCAGCCGCTAACCCTGGGTTCCCTTTGCAGATGCTTGTCTCCCAGCCTCCTCATCAAGGCCGCCCAGCCTGGGATAATTCTGAGCCGGCAAACAAGGCTGAAAAGGCCCTTTACTTCAGCGTTTCAGCGGTTCCGGAAGCAAAACCAAACAGCCCTCTCTGTTTAGACTGCATCCCCTCTGCCTGGCCTTTGTAGAGCTGCCAGCCTGGCCCACATCACAGAGGCCACTCACTCAGCTTTGTGCCGAGAAAGCTGCTTGCAAGATGGGCATCCAGCTGGCCCAGTTTTATGGTGCTGGGGAAGGAGAACATGCCCTTCTGGCATTTAGGGGAGCACATTAGGAGAAATGACATGTTTGGATTTGGGGCTGACTTTGATTTGTGGGTATGGGGGACCCCAGGCTTTCTGTCAGGTCTCAAAACAAACAGACCCCACCCCAATCCATGTAGTTTGTAAATTATTTTAAGACATGCATACATTTCTACAGAGATGGATGTGTGACAAGATGCCATTCAGACTTCTCCCCATTTCTGCACAGAGCTTTCTAATTACCTGTTAATGAGCTACTGAGGCAGAGAAGAGGCTTTTAGCTGACATTTCTGTTGATTTTAAGGTTTGCAAATAGCTTTACATGCATTTGCTCCTTTGACCTTCCTAACAAAATCTGTAAGGTGAGTAATACAGGTGTCATTGAGCCTATTTTACCAATGTTGAGAGAGAGAGAGAGAGACACTCAAAGAGATTGAAGTGACTTGAAAAAATCCCTGATACTCAAGTCAGAGGATGTTGGTTGGAATTCTGCATCTACTACTTGTTACCTGTTAATCAACAAGCAGCTAGATAGTGAGCTATATAACAAGGGGCAATTCCCTTAATGTCTCTGGGACTGACTCAGTTTTCTCATCTGTTGATATAAGGCAGTTGGATTAAGTGACCTCTGAGGTCCGTCCCAGGTCTGGATCTAAAATTCTATGTATAAGACTCGGCATTCAAAATTTTTTATTGTTGTCTTTGGATTTTGTGTCATTTTTAATTTCCAAATATGTCCTTTCTTCACCCTCATGCCCTTCTGCAGAGAGCCACCCTTTGTAACTAAGATTTTAAAAAGAGGGGGGAAATAAACCTAACCAATGCACCAACTGATTCTGTCACGATGCTGTCTTATACTCACAGTCCTTCCTTCTTATCTCTTCCTTGGGGCTAAGATTAGGTATCATAATTGGTACAGTTGTGGTCCTGTGGAAAGATAACTGGTTATGAAGTCATAGCCTGGGCTCAGGTCTCCCCTCTGACATTTACTATCTGTGCAGTCGCTTAACCTCCTTGGGCATCAGTTTCCCCATCTATAAAATGAGGGAATTATATAGTCTCTGAGATCCTTTCCAGATATGTCTATGATAATAACAATAGAGTATTTATGTAGCACCTACTACGTGGTAATCTCTCTGCAAATATTATTTCATTTTATTCTCAGAACAATCCTATAAGGTAGGTGCTATTATTTTATTATCTCTCCATCTTACAATTAAGGAAATTGAGGCAGACAGAGGGTAAATGACTTGCCCACAGTCACATAACTAGCAAGTATATGAGGGTAGATTTGAACTTGAATCTTCCTGAATTCCAGACCCAGTGCTGTATCCCTCATGGCATCTGACTGTCTGTTCTACTAGGTGCTATTTCTTTCCTTCTTCTTTGAGACAAGACTATATTTTGTCAGATTGCCTAGAACGTTGCCTAAGTTTCTCTGACCTGAAGTTATTAGTTGGGAGGCAGGGTAGAAATCTGATATTTTATTCCACTTGAATCTGTTTTCAGGAGTTATAATTCAGTCCAGTTGCAACTATGATTCTTCTGTTCCAATTTATTCAGCAAACAACCTTCTGTCGGCAACACCTTCAGAAGCCACTACTAGCCTTTGTACCTTCTCACATGACCTAACAAAGATAGATTCCTCAATTCCTTTTGGAAAGATAGTTAGTTGTATTATTGCTGGAGTCTACTTCTGCTCAGTTTCAGCAAAGTATTTGGATAGTCCTACAGCATCCTTAAGAATATTTGACAACAGAGATCTCTTACCTCTGCCAAGCCCACCTTCTCCCTTCCCAAACTACCCCTTAAACTCATGTCCTCATCCTTAGACTGAAAAGTTATGGCAAAGATTCAATCAATGAATCAACAAGCACTTATTATGTTACAGTCATGGTGCTAAAAGTCAGGGACATAAAGAAAGATATAAACAGTCCCTGTCCTCAAGTCCTGGCTAAAAGCCTACCTTCTACAAGAAGCTTTTCAATATCCCTCTTCATTCTAGTGCTTTTCCCTCAATTTGTTTTCTTCAATTTAACCTTTATAGCATATTTAAATAGTTATTTGAATGTTCTTTCCCCCATTAGACTGTGAGCTCCTTGACACCAGCCACTATCTTTTACCTTTATATCCCCAGCACTTAGCACAGTGCCTGATACATAATAGGCTCTTAGTAATTGTTAATTGAATGACTGACTGACTGATATTCCAATGGGAAGATAGCATGTAAGTAAATAACTAGTATAAGGTATTAGGTCTTAAGACACTTTTCAAAGGGAACAATTTATTGCTAAAATAAATAAAATAAAATAAATCTTTTTCTTTGTATAAAAGAGTTAAATCAATTGGTAAAGGATTTAAGATATTGCCACTATTATCGATGAATATTTTGAGGGCTGAAAGGAATAGGGATAGAACTTTTGTTTAATAAAAACTTAAAATATGGATGTGAAGAGAGAGTTTTCAAATGTGATTTGAACAATTTTGGACAAAGAATTACATGGCATAAGCATCAAGATCTAAACTGCCTTGTGAAAAATGTAAATGCATTATATAAATGTATAAACATACATGTGTATACATACATATGCATATAAACATATACCCACACATATGTACATGTATGTGTCTCCCATCAATTCTGGGACATACATGGAATTGATAAATATATACATATATATACATGCATATATACATACATATATGTGTATATATATTCAGTATACTGAATTATATACTTTGTGAATATACAAAATTTATGGGAGGTAATTTCAGAGAGGAAGGCAATAGGACCTTGGGGGATTAGAGCATGGTGTTTGAGCTGAGCCTTGAAGAAGCTGGGAAAGCCATGAGGTAGAGTCAGGAGGGAGGGCATTCCCCCGGGTGATAGCTAGTACAAAAGCTCGGAAACAGCTGATGTTGAGTTATGCTGTGCTGAGCAGCAAGGTGGCCCCGTGTCACTAAATGATAGCATCTGAGGGACTACAAAGGTAGGATGGGTAGCCCTTCTTATGAAGTGCTTTCAGTGCCAAACATAGAGAACTTTGAACCTGGATATGATAGGGAGCTAAAGCAGTTTCTTGAGAGTGGGGTGACATAGCTCATTACTTGGTATTAGGTACTTATGACTCTCTTGACATGTATTGTCCTGTGCGATACAGTTGCTCGTACCTGTTCTCCACAAGAAAAGCAAACTTTTTCCAAAAAAAATAAAGGAATGGACAAGTAGTAAATCAGTATCTTGGGAACCTCCAAGTGTCAGAGACATTTTGCCACTACTGACATACTTTAATGACCACTCTTTTCCAGTGCACTGAGAACTGAGAACCCACTTTTATGTCAGTGCTTTGTGAGAAATGTAGCAGGCTCCTAGCTGGGCAAACACATGTGTAGCTGGAGTCATCCTAAGTGGACTGATAGGAATCCCATCCTTTTGGTATGCTCTTGTTGGTAGACTGCAGGTTTCCAGAGGCACTCCCAAGGAGACTATTGGGGTTTCCATGACAACAAAAATGAAATATGAAAATAAAGTACCTCTTCTGTCCCTTAAGACTCCTCAGCTTAACATGGCCAGCAAGGAGTTTACCGAGGAGTAAACTTCTTTTGCTGACTGATGGCCACTGAGCAAAGAAGGGCAGAAACATTTTTGAGGGGCAGGAGACTTCTATGACCTAAAGATCCTCAGAGATCTTTTCCAATGAAGAGGAGAATTAAGAAAATCAGTTGCTTTTCTGTCTGTCCTGCTCTATTTTTCTAGCTTCCTTCTTGGAAAGCATTCAAATGTTACTTTGTTCATCTTGGCATCAGCCTGAAAGCACTTAAGAGACAAAGTTGTTGTTATCCTAGACTTGTTAGGTCCCCTGTGGCAAGACAAAGTCTATAGGAAGGCAGTTTGGGAAAACTGAGTACACAGGCTGATTCTTTTGGCTAGCTACCCCACCGACAAAGTCCCTCCAAGAAATACCGCATTGCGGTTGTGAGGGTCGATTCTTTGCGGTCAGAGTTTTTTTTTTTTTCCTTGTTTGTTTTAAAACATGGATTTGATTGCAATACAGTATTAAAGCATCAAGTCTGGGAATGTAATTTGCACATTAGTTCCATCTCCCTGTGGAAATAGGCCTTCCCATTGTCCTCCATATTCTCGGAGTAGTGGTTTCTTAGGAATACCAAGAGCTACGCTAAGTCATTTCACAGAATTATTATCAGAAAAGCCCTGAACATGGCTAAAGAAGGGGGCAAAGCAGAGAGAAGCATAACTGACTGAACCACAAGATAAGAAAAGAATTTTGATGGGCTGCTGGAATGTGAGACGGATACTTATCTCCGTGGACTTGAGCCTGTCAGCACAACTAGGAGGGAGACTTTTGCCCTGCTCTGAAACATGGACACTAGCCTTTGGAATCTGCAAGATTTTCCTTGTGTAGGTTTCCTTGACAGATTGTCTCTAAGGATTCACAGGAAAGCCAATGTATTGATACCAGAGGAGAAATCAAAGACTTTTCTTCCTGCTTATTCCTTCATGTCATTGTTTCTGCACAAAAGGCAGTATTGGAATTCCCCCCACCCCTACCCCTGCATTACATTGCTTTTCTTTGTCCCTTTTTTGGCATTCTCCAAAGATATTTTCTTCAGAAGAAAACATTTTTCTGGGATAACAAAGTAGCCCTGGTTTCATTTTCATTCTTTAAATAATGCACTTGCATTTTTTAAAAAAATTAACGTTTTGTGTACCTGCACTACTCAGATATCAGCTAATAGGTAAGGCATCTGTGGTCTAGTAGGAAAAAAACATTGGATTTTTGTGCCAAAGGACCTGGGTTCCAGTCCCAATTCTGGGATTTGATTTGATGTGATTTGAACAATTTTGGACAAAAAATTACATGGCATAAGCATCAAGATCTAAACTGCCTTGTGAAAAATGTGAATGCATTATATCAATGTATAAACATATGTGTGTATACATACATATGCATATAAACATATATCCACACATAGGTACATGTACATGTCTTGATGCATGTAAGTTGAGCTGTATGACTGTGTATAAATCACTTAAGCTTTCTGAGCCTTAGTTTACTCATCTGTATGTACAACTCCCTCTGTAATACTTCCCTATCTTGTTCTTGCTTCTATGGTTGGGTTCTCAGAAAATTGCTGCTTCTCCCATGTTCTCAGGTATCCTGTGGGTCTACTCTCCTAAAACTACATATCATAAGCCCCTACTAGTATGTTTCCCTTTTATAGTCAGCTAGTCAGTATAGCTAGCTTACAGCAATAGCACTTACTAACATGGCATAGTAAGAACATTCCCTCTCCACAATCTTCTACCTCCACCCTGCCTTCTACCCCCATAAAAGCCATGAGCATGCTCTCCTACAAATGCCTGGCACAGTGTTGAGTCTTAATGGATTTTTGATGATTGATTGATTGGTTGACTCAAAATTCAGCACTATATTGTCATGCTACCTCCGCCTCCTTCAGTGTCATGATTATTAAAATTGGTTTGAAAAAGTCCTCTATGAATATACTAGATCCACTATACTGACCATTTTAATTTCAAATGCTCTAATTTACCATACCTTGGAGTCTCTGCTAGCACTTTTATTGTAGAGTGTGCATCTTTGGCTATTTTTGTTCTCTTTACTTTTCACTTCATTTTATTTAATAACCCTGAATCTTGATTCTGCTGGGTCTTATATGGCTCATACAGACTTTTCTGACTTGCTACTCTTTGCCTTATGGAGAAGCAATGATTTTATCTAGAATGAGATCCACAGACGTAATCTTTTGCTGGCTTTCCCTAAAGAAACTCAAGCTGTTCTTAAGGCTTTTTAATCTTATCAGTGCAACTAGAGATAGCAACTTCCAGCCCTCATAACTATGCCTTAGGTTGACCTGACCCTTGGGTCATCAAGGATGCTGTTAAATCCATAGATATCTTAAGCCTTGAGTCTGTTGACAACAATCTCAATCCTTCTGATAGTGTCATCCATTCTGGTCCACTAAAGGTAAGAGGCAGGACAAGACTGAGATAGAACAAATTTTCTTAACCTGGGATCCATGAATTTGTTAGGTTACTATTTTGATAATTTTATTTCAATATAGTTGGTTCCCTTTGTAATTATATGTATTTTATTTTATACATTTAAAATATTATTCTGAATAGGGGGCATGGCTTTTTTTTTCAGCCTCATAAGGAGGCTTATGACACAAAAATGGCCAGAGATAGGCTAGAGTAAAGTGGGGAAGGAGATGGACAAGGTATAGAAACTCCATTTTTAAATGAGGGGTGGGTAGGACTGGTCAGATAGGGGAAAGGGGCAGGCAGGAGGCTTTAAGGGCTGAAGTTCAAATTGATTTTTAAATTGATCAAGTAAAACATTACCACCATTCATTCATGGAATAAGAGCATTTGAACAATCTCACCATGCTTAACGTCAACTGTGCCATTGAACAAAAGCTAGAGTTTTCCTCGGTGAATTAAAAAAAGAAAAACATTCATAGAACAGAAAGAAAAATTAAATTATGTCTCACTCTTTTTGGGGCCATATTTAGTTTTCATATTTCCTTAGTTTTAGAGATTAGTAGTAGCTAAGGGCAAGGGTCTAGTACTTTCTGGAGCTCTGAGAGCCCCTGGTGATAGAGAGGGGAGGCATAGGATGAAAATCCTGCTGTGGTACACAAGTGGGTAGACTGTGTCCTAAACCAATGTCTTTGACTGGAATAAGAACTTTAAAGTCCCCTATCCTCCCCCCTTCCCCAATCTACTACTACTGGTTTCCTTTCCTCTGAAAGTTTTGACTAATCTTTAATCCCCAAGCAAGTAAAATAGGTCTTTGATCCTGGATTTCCTCTTTGACTATTCCACAGACAGAAAAGCTTGTCCTCTTTTCTCTTTAAATGTGCCATTCATGAGGGATACATTGGAGATCAGTCCCAGTAGCAGTAGGGAATATGGCTTTGCTCAGTTTTCTATGCTATAAAATCCTGGCTACTGAAGCAGGTCAAGGCTTGCCTTGGGCAACGCTGTTAAGTCAACAAAGTTTGTTTTTGTTAATCCCCACCTCCCATTTTGAACCTTCTGGTGATGAGCCTTTTTAAATTTAGGTAATCTGCCCTTCAGATGACAAATTTCAGAATAACTGAATCTCAGAGATTGAAAAAGCCTTGGAGGTCATTTAGCCTAACCCAGGGATGGGGAACCTGTGGCCTTGAGGCCACATGTGGCCTTCCAGATCCTCAGGTGTGGCCTTTTGACTGAGTCCCAGTTTTATAGAACAAATTCTTTTATTAAGGGGATCGTTCCATGAAGTTTGGATTCAGTCAAAGGGTCACACTTGAGGACCTAGAGGGTCACTTGTTGCCTAGAGGTGGCAGGTTCCCCACCCCTGGTCTAACCTATATCTAAGCAAGGCACTGTAGTCAGCTTGTGGATACAATTAAGAAAGTGAGATAATCCCTGTTAGCAAGGAGCTCACATTTGAGATGTCCATGGGCCATTGAGTTAGAAATATTTAATAGGCTGTCTATGATGTGGGAATCTGGAGAGAGACAGACATGTAGATATTAGACATATAGACATTAGATATATAGAGCTGGGAGTCAGTTACATAATAGTGGTAATTTAATCCAGTAAAGTTGACCTCATCAAGAGAGTGTAAAAGAGAAACAAAGAAGACCTACGACAGAGGTTTAGGGGGGTACACTCAGAGTTAGGGGGCACAATACAGCTGATGATATCCCAAAGGAAAATAAGGAAGAAGGATCATATTGATAAGAGAACCAAGAAAAAGCAGTGTCATGAAAACCCGTAAAGGAGAAAGTATCTAGGAGGAAAGTAGTGTTATGTATAACAGAGAGGTCAAGAATGATGAAGACTGACAAAAGACCATCAGATTCTGTAGTTAAGAAATCACTGGTAACTTTGGAGAGAATGGCTTCAGTTGAATCAGCTGATTGGCTCAGTTCCAGCTTCAGACTTTTATTTGCTGTATGACCCTGGGCTTGGAATCTAATTTTTCAACTTCAGTTTCCTCATCTATAAAATGGAAATAATAATAACACCTACCTCAAAGGGTTGTTGTGAAGATTAAATGAGGTAATGTATGTAAAACGCTTTGTAAACCTTAAAGTGTTATATAAATGCTGGCTTCATTATTATTCTAGTTCATAGTCAAAATCTTTCAGAACCCTTGGCCACCTTCATTTCATGGGAAGGCTTGAAAGGTAGACTTGAGTTGATAATATGAAAGACTAATGCATTCTAGTGCTCTATTGAGTACTAATAATTTAATGCCTTATCTCTTACTAATTAACTTATTTCCATTTGAACAGGGACCTTCTGGTGACACAATCACTTAAGGAATAAGTCTATGGAGAATCCATTGTCCAAAGGGGAAATGTTTAGGGCCCAGAAGGACTTTTGGCTGTCCACAGACAACCTATATAACCACCTTTCTATTTTACTGACCTTGAATTTGTTAGTGAAAAAGGGAGTGCTTGATAACTAGATTTTCCTATGGGTTCAATATCTGTCTTTACACTTAAGATAGCTTTATGGTGAACTTTTGGTATTTGTTTTCTAGTGTTTTATGTAGAAATGAACTAATGGTTTAAAGGTCTATCTCTATGACTTTATTTATTGATTCGAGGTACCAGGGAATGTGAGGGAGGTGTCTGTAGTGATGATTCAGGTGTTACTATTCCAATACTTATCAAGAGGGGGTGTTTTCTTGGACTCTTAAACACATCCATTATTTCCAGGTAGAACAGTTTCTTTGCACCTAATTATTCAGGAATTGCCACCATAGATGAAAAGCATACCTTGTTTTTAGCACAGTTATAAATCCTTCCAGGACAAGGTTTTTGTATAGCCCCCCATAGTGCCCTCATTGGTACCACAAACTTAGGAATGCCTAGTAAATGTTTGATGGAAATGCTGGGGGAGCCATGTGTAGCTGTTGCCATGGGGAACCAGGAGATGAAAAGGTCTGGAACTAGTTATGCTTGCTTAAGTTTTGTGCATTGGCAGCTCTTTGTTTATATAATAAATTTAGTTCAGCTATGGTTAGACCTCAGCAGGGTCAATGAAGACCAGAACTAAGTGCCAATTGCTTCCTAGGCCCCATCGTACTGTTGAAATCTTCTTGTCCATCCTTAAATCCATTACTCAAATGCTTCCTCTTCTGCAAGATCTTCCCTGTTCACCATCCCCTCCCCTATTTTGAGAATGATCTTTCCCCCCTTGGATCTCACAGAATACCCCTCACGTACCTTAATCCTATATTATTTTGTATCATAGTCATTTATGTATGTCATGAACAACTATTACATTATAAACTTAATGAGAGCATGGACTATATTTTTGCTAATTTTGTATCTCCACCATCTCTGCCCCTTAGGCAAATAGGTCTGTGATGTCATGCGTTTGGACTTCCCTCCACAAATGCAGATCATAGCAGATTCATACTTGCCCAAGGTTGTGATTCTTGTTTGTGGCCTCTCATAAATTCACCACAGGGTGGCCGCTCAGTGTGCTAAGGGACATCTTTGATTGCTTCTGACACTGGAAAGATTGAAGTGGAGCCCACTTGCTATCCCTGGCCCTCACCATATGACCAGCCCATGGCTAACTCTTTTTCTTTTCGTGTATTTCCTGTTGGACAACATTTACTCCAGATCTTCTTCAGAGTTTCTCATTGGCTCGAACTAAACTCAGTGGTTTAAACCCACTGTGCCTTACTTACCATATTGGAGTCACTTGTGCAATAAACTTGTGTTGAATGAATGCTTGAGTAAATCAGCCACTAAACTAAGAAAGTGTTTTAGAGCTTCTGTTCCAGAGTAGAAACTCAGGCGGTCCTGCAGTAATTATTTGCAGGGGTCCAAGTGAAAGGGAAGATGGTGTTACTATCAATAAGAGCCTCATTTAGTTCTCTTGGGATGGTAGCTCTTCATACTTATCCCTCTCCTTCTCCTATTCCCTTCCTTTCCCTTCCCGCCTCCATCTTCTCATCACATGAAGAGAATAAGGTTGAGCATTTAGTTAAAATGTAACAGAAAAAGGAAAGGAACATATACCTGTAATATTTGGTTTTATTTATCATAGAATACAGTGAAGGCCTTAAAAAATTAAATAGCTGGCCTCTGATGGAGCAGCTTGAAAATTCTAATTGCCTAGAAAGTAGTAGCTAGAAAAGTCCAGGGATTGTAAAATGTGGAGGCTAACCAGTGGCAAATCTTAGATCCATCCTTTTGATGAGTTTGATGGGTTTGACTAGCTATTCAAATGTGTTGAGCTTAACCTAGTACCTATTGTTATTCAAAACATCGTTCAATAAGTGGTTGTCAATCATCAAATTAATCAACAATTGTTTTCTGAGCATCTCTTGTTTCATTCATCTAACAATTATTTAACAAACTCCTACCTTGTGCTGAGTTTGTGTTAAGTGTGTGGGATTACCAAAAACAAACAATATTCCCTTCCCTTGTGACCTGTAATAAGCACAATTCAGTATACACACAGATATAATAGAAAGCAGAATGTAAGTGATATGGGCAGGTAGGTGGCACAGTGGATAGAATGCTGGATCTGAAGTTAGGAAGACACCTTCATGAATTCAAATCAGGCTTCAGACACTTACTAGCTGTGTGACCCTGGGCAAGTCAATTAACCCTGTTTGCCTCAGTTGTAAAATAATACTCATCTGTAAATCTTCATCTGTAGAATAAGATGGAGAGAGAAATGGCAAACTGCTCCAGTATCTTGCCAAAAAGACCCCAAATGGGGTCACAGAGAGTCCGACATGCCTGAAATGATCGAACAACAACAACAAAGAATGTAAATGATATAGGAAAGGTATCACTAAAAGTCATAATGGAAGGCAAAGATCGTTAGGTATGAGGATTAGAGAAGATTCTATAGATGAACTGTTAAACTGAATGGGGAAGGAGTGAGGCAAACATGAACACAGGTACAGAGAAGCAAAGAGTGTGTGGTATATTTGGAGAATACTGGAAAAGTTGTTTGGGGTGAGATGGTACATGAACTTGGTCTAAGAAATTGAGACTTTGTTGAAGGTTTTGAGGCAAGGGAATAAATATGATTCAATCTTTAAAGACAGATACAGATAGATAGATAAGATATTTATGGGGTAAGAGAACAAGTATTCGTTAATTGTCTATTACGTGCCAGATACTGTGCTAAGTTTTTTTACAAATATTATTTCATCTTATCCTAAGCACTTACTGTGTGCCAGGTGCTATGTTAAACCTGGGGGATACTAAGTTGAGCAAACAAGGCAATCTCTACCCTTAGGGAGCTTACATTTTAATAGGAGAAGACAACCCACAAAAGGGAAAAGAGGAGGAGATACCTTCATGGGGGCCAAACTACTGGTGAGGAGCTGAACAGGAAGTCCAGAGAGGCAGATGAGTCAGGAATGAAGTGATCAGGATAGGGGCCTCCCATGAAGTGATGGTCTGGGTTAAGAATTCATCAATCAGGAAGCTTGCTGTTGTGTCTTACATGAAATGAAGAGGTGAGAACTCGAAGAGATGGGAAAGAAAGCATGAATTAGGGTATTGGCAGAATAAATGAAAAAAAAATGGAGATATATCCAAGGGACAGGTGAGGACAAAAATCAACATAGAAAATGAAGGAGGAAATTCAAAGTCTGAGGGGAGATGGCATGAGCTAAATTGTGAAAATGGAAAATTATACTTGAGCAAGAATTCTTTAAAATGAGAATTGAAAAAAGGAGAGGGAAAACAATTTTCTGTATGTTTTTACCAACCTATCTACCACAGGAACTAGTAAGAACAACCTAAGAAGAAGAATGTTAGTATAGAGAACTAGTAATTCTCAGAAAATAGTATCTAAGCAGAGACGCAATAGTAAAATTCACAATCCTAACATATGCACACAAACACACAGATTATAGATAATGAGGAAGACCATCAGTCTTAATGAAAAAAGGCAAATTTAATATCAAAATTATGACTGAGAGTGTAGGATATAATTCATGTCCAGAATGTGGCTGTGGAAGAGTATGTTTTTTTCGAAAAGGAGCAAGATTAGATTAAAATGGATGGTTGAGTAAAACGTTGTCTAGAAGAATATAAGTTCTTTAAGAGTGGGGATGAAAAATCTTTGTAAACTGCCTAGCACAGCTCTTGGCAATAAGTTGGATTTAACACATGCTTGCTGGATTAAATTTTCTAATTCAGAATTCTAATTCAGAAAATATACCAATGAGAGGAAAACAATGTAAGAGAGAAATGGAGCATGGTAGAGATGACTTGTATGAAAATAACTGGAGAAACAGAAGTGGCATTATGATGAGATTATGCTATAGACTGCCCAAACAAACTGGCAGGTGTGATTTCTGTTGGTTACTATTGGTGAACTTTGAAAAATTACAGAATACCCCAAGAAGGTTACTGAAAGAAGAAACCTACCTGTGTAGAAATGTTCATAGCAGAGGTATTCATCATGGCAAAAAGTTGGAATCAAACTATGCGCCAAGTGATTAAATGGGTGAACAAACTATGGAATATGAATGTAATGGAATGTTATTGCAGCATTTGGAATGAAAAATATGAGAAAAAGGAAATAGGGGAAGACTTACATGAAGCCTGTAGAGTGAAGAAGGCTGATCCCAAAGAACTATCTACATTGCCTACAAGTGTGTAAATGAAGACGTTAATTTACTTAGAGTGCATTAAGAGGAGAAATGAGCAGTAAGCCTGGAGAAGGAGCTAAAGCTACATTATGAAGACCTTCAAAAGACAAACAGAAGCAAGAGGAAGGCCCTGGAGCTTCTTGATCTGGGCAGTGCCATAGCCAGAGCTCTGTTTTAGAATGTCAATTTGGCAGCTATGCTGAGGACGGAATAGAGAGGGGAGAAACTAGAAGCAGGAAGACAAATTAAGAAGCTGTGGTAATAGTCCAAGGGAGAAGTGATATAGCCCCAAACTATGGTAAAATCTTTATAAGGAGAGATGAGATGGATTTGAGAAATGTGAATTTAACAACTGATTGGATATAGGGCTTTAAGGCAAGGGGAGAGTCAAGGATGACTCCAAGCTTATGAACCTGGCTACCTGAAAAGGCTGGTGGGGTCCTCAACAGAAGTAAGGAAATTTAGAGGAAGAATACATTTTTTTGAGGGGGGAGATATAGCCAGTTGTGTTTTTGACATATGAGGAGCTTACTGTATATTTAGGGTAGATGTCCTGTAGTCAGTTCGTAATTTAAGATTGGACTTCAGAAAAGACATTATGGCTGAATATATCAATTTGGAAGCAATTTGCACAGACATGATTAAAACTATAGGGGCTGATGATATCATGAAGAAAGAAAGTGGTGAAATCACCATGGTGAGAAGAGAAAAGGGACCAGTACAGAGAGCCTTGACGCTGCAGGCCCTGGGGGAAAATGATGATCACTGGACATAATTATATAGCCACAAAATTTAGTTTAAATACAGTGGACTACCTTGTTAAATTTAAAGCACACAGTCTCAAGTAAACAATCGATTGCAAAAGTGTATTGTTGCACGAATTCAGTCACAGACATTCTTTTGTACTGTTTTGTATAATTTTTTTTTATATTTGGTGTTGTTTTCTTCTGTTTGCTTTGTTAAAACAAATATTATTTCTTTAAAATGAAAATTCACAGAGAATCAGAGAGGTATTACAGGATTAGAAAAACTCAAACTTGTCCTGATTTTCCTAAAAAGGAAAAGATAGATTATTTAAATCGTAGGCTAGTGAATTTATCTTTAGTTCTTGGCAAAATTTTAGAAGGTATTTTTAAAAGGCAGTTTAGAATGGAATATGGTGTTGAGAGTAATGTAGTCACTTTATAATGGGGAAATGGCTAAGAGCCAACATGGATTCATCTGGAATAGATCATATCAAAACAACTTGTTTGATAAAGTTATGGAAGTACCACAGGCATATCATATACCTGGATTTCAGTGAGGCATTTTAAAAATATCTCTGATATCTGTTTATTGTTGTTCATCCTTCTTTTTTGAAGAGGACCAATGACATCACGGATGATGTCTTGACTCGCTAGTGAATTGGATTTAAGTGAGGCAGAGTTGTGCAAAATTGCCAGCCTTTCTCTCTCTTCCAGAATCATCAAAATCTAAGAAAGATAAAGGCACACGGGCTAGATCATAGAACAAAGACTTAGAAGTCATTCAGCTCATTCTGCTCATTTTACAGAGGAAGAAAGTGAGACTTTGGTTAGGCAATTTATCTGCAATCACGTAGGTGTCAAAACTGACAGAGAACCCAGGTTCTGTGACTCCAAATCTAGCTTGCTTTGTATTGTACGATCATAATATACTTAGTTGAATTTGGTATTGTTTGAATGACTGCACCCAAAGAATTCTGATTAATCAATTTCTGTCAACCTGGAGGGAAGTCATGCAGAAGAGAAATTAGGCTTGTTTTCCTTGGCCCCAGAAAGCAATTTTAGAAACAATGGGTAGCAGTTTCAGGGAGACACATTTCTGGCTATAATTTAAGCTATACAAAAGTAGAATTGGTTGACACATGACGTACAGGTTCTTTATCCACCCCACCCCCCCATCTATCTAACACATTTAAATGAAGGCTGAGTAACCATTGGTCAGGGATCTTATAGAAGATATGATGTGTAGTAGGTAATCTCTCATATTATTTCCAACTCTGGAGTTCCACTGTGATTTGTTATATGCAGATGTTGAATTATGAGTAGTTGCAAATTTTGCCCCTTTTATTTAATAAATCTATTTCTAGTTTTCATTGCATTATTAACCTTAAAACAATTTAATTCTTAGCTAGAGAGGCAATGTTGTGTTAGTACAAATTCTGGGTACCACATTTTATGAAGGAGTTGGACAATCAGTGGGCATCCCAAGAATGGTGAACAGGATGAGAGAAGGCAATGGAGACCCAGATACATGAGGAAGGGTAGAAATATCTGATCTTTAGCAGGGAGCAGAAAAGATTTAGAGGGAGTAGGACTGCCATGCAGAAGAAAGATTAAACTTGTTCTACTTGGTGAGGAAGTACTAAAAGAAGGAAGGAAACAAGCGTTTATTATGCATCTAATATGTGATGCTTTAAAAATATCTGCTCTTCATGAGGCAGGTACTATTATCCCCATTTTACAGTTGAGAACACTGAAGCAGATAGAAGTTAAGCTCGGGGTTAAACAGCTGCTGTGTGTCTGAAGCTGCATTTGAACTTAGGTCTTCTTGACTCCAAGCCCAGTACCCTATCCATAGTAGTAGTACTAGTACATAGTAGTACTAGATAGAAGCAGGTTCCTGCTTAATACATGGAAATACTTCCTCTTAATTAGAGTTGTTCAAAAGTGGAATGATCTGCCTCAGGAGATAATAAATTCTCTTTGACTGGGTTTTTTCAGGCAGAGAATAGACAATCACTCATGGGCAACATTTTAGAAGGCAGTTTGTGCTTCAGACTGTAGTTTAATTTGAAGGCCTCTCACTTCCTTTTTCTTATATGAGACCATTTAGATGTGAAATTTAGGACTAGAAGTATATCTAATAAAATCCCTTCATTTTAGAGATGTAGAAACTAAAGTCCAAAAAAGTGAGAATTACATGGGGCATACAACTAGACCAGGGTCCTTGACCTCTGAACTACTTTAAAAAAAGATTTTGATAACCATATTTCAGTGTAATTAGCTTCCTTTGCAATCCTATGTATTTCATTTTTTCCATTTAAAATATTGTTGTGAGAAGGGGTCCATAGGTTTCACCAAATTGCCCAAGGAGTCCATGACACAGAATAGATCAGGAACCTTTGAACTAGACAGTGGTCAAACCACAACTAGAAATGACATCTTCTGATTTTTGATGAAAATAATATAATTATAATAAAGGCATTTATCATTTATGTACAGCTTTAAGTTTTGCAGAGTGTTTTACATATATTATCTCATTTGACCACAGATTAGAATTTCATCGATTTAAATATAGTATTTCATCTAGTAAGACATGATATTTGCTCTTTGAAGATGCTAGCTAATCTGATGAACTACTTTAAGCTAACTTGTTAATGGATTAATATTTTAATTGTAGCTAATAACATTTGCATTTTGACAAAGAACCCTTACTACTCCAACCCTAAACTGAGTAATATGGCAGTTTCTAGCACAGAGGGCAGGGAGGTGGGAGGTGGATCTGGTTTTGGTCATTGTAGGAGGCCGTTGTGCAGATGGGACTTTCAGTACTTCTCAAATCATACCATGTCATAATCCATAATATCATGTCTCAAATCATACCAGGATCATACTCTGATTCCATTGACAGCAAGGGGAAACCAGGTTAAAAGTTTGTCATAGATGAGCAGGCATACACATGATTGCAAGTTGCTGGTACTTATTAATATTTTCACCTGTGCAATTAAGTTAAACTCAATTCAATTAAACATACAATTATTTTAAGTGCCCACTCTTTACAGAACATTGTATGAATAGTACAGTACTAATGGTACTGTACTAAGGAATAAGGGGGACAGTTTAGTTAAGATATGCCCCTACTAATCCTAAGGAGGTGGGAGGATGCAGAGTCAAGGTTATGAGTAGAGAGATTAGCCTTGGAGAATAGCCAGGATACCTTTTCCTAGGAATCAGGAGCAAAGTGTTGCTTCCAAGTATTTTGAGGAATGGAAGAGGGGAGATGAGGATGCCCCCATATCAGATAGTCTGAGTCTTCTCAGTGAAGTCAGAGTCTAAATCATCTACTCTAAGGGGAAAGAGGGACTCTTCCTTTTCTCTTGTGTGTTTAAAACCTACCAAACAAAGCTATAAAAAACTGACTTCAGCCACTAAATAAGTGCTGGCTTATGGGCCTAGGGCCTAACTGAAATCAAGTTGTAGTCCTGATAACTAAATCAGGCAGCCAGGTCAGAAACTTAATATATTTTGCAAGAGAATAGAAGGAGAAGGTTGTTTTGCTTTGCTTAATTTCATGTGTTTAGGGGTCAAAACTCTTGACTTGCTTGTGAAAATTAAATGTGAGTACTTTCTTATCCTAGAAAAGCCAGGAGCTTTGGAAAGAAGTGGGGAAAGTAAGGAAGCTAGAGGGAATTATTGGCAAATATGGGTGGGAATAATGAAATATTTCGGGACTGATTGGAGTTTAGTAGTTCTATTGTCTTTGGTGGGGTGGGGGAAACTATTTGCAAAGCTGCTTTATTTCTTCACATTCCTTTATGTGATTTCCAATGCATTTTTTTTCACTGGGAATGAGACCCAATGAAAGAAGGACACTGGAGGGCAAGGTGTACAAGGCAGTGGTAAAAATAACCTAGAGGAGAGAACCCAAAATGAGCACCTTGGAAGTTTTGATTTCATGAGGAATGAAGAGAATAGAAAGGGACTAGATAAGTATAAGGGGCCTTGAGAGAATTCAAGTCTAGAGTAGACAGAAAAGAAGGATAGATAGTAAAGAGAGTGAGGGAGGGAAATTCTCTCTGAAAAGGGGTGGAAAAAATGGAATTAAATCTAATGAACACAAATAATTGAAGGAGAAGAGAGCAAAGGAGATTATACTTGACTGAGAGGTAAAAAAAAAAAGAAGGGGAAGAATTAAATAACCAGATAAAAGCAGTGAAGAAAAAAAGAACTAATAAGCAAAACTCCAAAGGGAAAGAGGTAACAAACAGGAGGAATGGGTAACAGGATTGAGGACATTACACAATAAAAATAGTAATTGGTTGAGGGACCACAAACAAAAGACACAGACCCAAATGGAGATTTAATATTGAAATCCTAAAAAAAAGAATGGGTCAAAGAACAAATCATGCAAATAATTCATTATGTGAAAGAAAATTATAATGATGATATAACATGAGAGGATTAATGAAATGAATATGCATTTTAAAAATTAGAAAGGCAGCAACTAAACCTGAAATAAGCTCAAAGGGGGAGATATTAAAACTTAAAGGAGAAATAGATGAATTGGAAACAGAAAAAAAAACATGGAAATGATAAATAAAACTAAAGGTTGGTTCTTTGAAAAGACTGATAAAATTCATAAACCTTTAGCAAATCTTATTAAAAAGAAGATAGTAGAAAATCAAATCAATAAAGTAGCAAATGACCGAAGTGAAATCACAATAAAACCAGAAGGAATTAAAAGAATCAGAACATATTATGCACAGTTACATGATAACAAAACTGAGAACAGAAAAGAAATACAGGAATGCTTTCAAAAATATAAAATACCCAAACTATCAGAAGTCCAGAGAGAGATCTTAAATAACCCAATCTCAGAAAAGGAAAAAGATCCACCTGTAAAGAAACTAACAAAGAAAAAAAATTGGTCCTAATGGATTCACAAGAGAATTCTATCAAAATTTTAAAGAATAATTAGTATCCATACTAACAAATTTTTCCCCAAAATAGAAAAAGAGAGCATTCTGCCAGAATCCTTTTATGAGACTAATATAGTCCTAATACCTATACCAAGGAAAGATAAAACAAAGAAGGAAAACTATAACCTGATATTACTAATGAATATATATTAAAAATCTTTAAACAAAATCCTGTCACACTACAGCAATTTATCCAATAAATAATTTATTATGACCACATAGGATTTACACTAGGGATGGCATGATAGTTCAACATTAGAAAAACAATCAACATAATTAGTGAAATTAAAAACCTAAAACATCTAAAACCACATGATTTTTTTAATATAGATAGAAAAAGACTTTGACAAAGTACAAGCTCTTATTTATGCTAAAAACTCTACAAAATATAAGTATAGAGAAAAATTTTATTTTAAAAATATCATAAAAAAAACAAAAGCACACATCACATGCGTTGGAGACACACTAGAACCTTTTCTGATAACTATGAGACTGAAGCAAGGATGCCCACTCTCTTTACTATTATTTGATATAGTTTTGAAAATGCTAGCAACATCAATAAGACAGAAAGAAATTAAAAATATAAAGAGAAAAAGAAATACAACTACTTATTTGCTGATGATATGATGGTACATTTGAAAAAATCTTAGGGAATCAGAAAAGATACTACTAATTCAGACAATTAAATAGCTTTAGTAAAGCTTCAGGCTACAAAATAAACCCTTGAAAATCAATAGCATTTCTATGTAATAATAACAAAATCTGAGAAGAAATAAAGAAAAGGAAATCCCATTCTAAAATAGCTACAAAATGCCTAAAGTATCTGGGAGAAGGTCAATCAAATCATGCAAAAGACTTGTATAGGTTCAATCATAAAGTACTCCTTTAAGAAGCAAAGAACATGGGGCAGCTAAGTGGCCCAATGGATAGAGCACTGGCCTTGAATTCAGGAGGATCTGAGTTCAAATGCGGCCTCAGACACAAAACACTCACTAGCTGTGTGACTCTAGGCAAGTCACTTAACCCCAGTTGCCTCACCAAAAATAAATAAATAAATAAATAAAATTTAAAAAAAGAAGCAAAGAACAACTGTCACTGGAGGCTCAGATCTGGGTCATGCCCATATAATAAAAATGATAATATTACCAAAGTTAATTTACATTTCAATACTATATCAATCATATTACCAAGGGGATATTTTACGTAACTTGATAAAATAATAACAAAATGCTTTTGGAAAAACAAAAGATCTAGAACATCAAGGAAAATGATGGCAAGTGGTAGAGATGAAGAGGGAATGGCACTTCTATACTCAAACTATAATATAAAGCAGCAGTTATCAAAACCATTTGGTATTGGTTAAAAATAGAGAGGAACAGATCAGACAAGGGAGAATCAGAAACAGTGGTATTCAGTAACCAGTATAAGTTGAAAACACAAATTACATAGGATAGAACTCTATATTTCATAAAAACTGCTGGGAAAACTAGAAAGTAGTCTGGTAGAAATTAGGCTTAAACCAATACCTTGCACCCTATTGCACAATAAATTCTAAACAGACACATAACCTTTAAAGACCATACTATTTCTTTTTTTTTGTTTTTTTTAAAGACCATACTATTAAAAAATTAGAAGAGAAACGGATCAAATACCTCTCACAACTCTAAGTGGGAGGCATATTCTCAACTAAACAAGGGATAGAGACAAATAGCAAAAAATAAAGTAGATAACTTTGATTACATAAAGTTGAAAAGCTTCTTTCTGCACAGACCAAATTATCGTACCTAGGAAAAGAAGGGAAGTGATTGAATGGGAAAAATTCTTTTTGTCATATTTCTCTGATAAAGGTTTGGTATCCAAGATATATAAATGACATTATGTGTGTGTGTGTATGTGTGTGTGTGTGTGTGTGTGTACATATATATATATATATATAATTAGTATCCCTTACCCAATAAATGAATATTCAAAAGGTATGAATAAATAATTTTTAAAAGAATTGCAAAGTATTAACAGGAAAATAAAAGAATACTCCAGATCACTAATAACAAGACATACAAATGAAAACCACTCTTAGGTTTCACCTCACACCTTGGAAATTGGCAAAGATGACAAAAAGTAGCAATAGTCAATGTAGGAGGAGTTGTGGGATGATAGACACATTAATACATTGTTGGAGCTGTGAATTGGTACAAACATTTTGGAAAGTCGTTTGGAATTATGCAAATCAAGTAATTAAAATGTCCATAATTCTTTGACCCAGGAGCTCTATCACTGGGCTTAAAGATACCTTGCCTAAAGATTCCAAGCCTAAAGATACCTTGGTGTATCCCAAGAAAGCCATTAATAAGAAAAAAGTCCTCAGATACACCAAAATATTTATAACAGTAGTTATTGTGATAGCAAAGACTCAGAAAAAGAGTAGATATCAGTTGGGGAATGTCTAAAGAAATTGTGATATAGGTATATTATGGAATATTACTGCACTATAACAAATGATGAATGTGATGAATTCAGAGAAACATGGAACGATCTACCTGAACTGATGAAGAGTGAATTAAGCAGAACCACGAAAATAGTATATGCAATGGTTACAGCAATGTAAATGGAAGGATCAGGACATTTGTATAAAAATCTGGGAAAAACACTCAATAATCTTCAGTGATTCCCATTTGCCTACAGATCACCTTCTTTGCTTGTCATTCAAGACCCTTAACAATCTGGTGACAAACTACCTTTCGAGATTTGCCTTACCCTCCATGTGCTCTTTACTCAAGCCAAATAGAATTACTGTCTCCCAAACCTGACCTACACTATCAGACTTGCATACTTTTCTTCACACTATTTCCCTGCCTAGCACATACTCTCTTCCTGTCTTTGCCTCCTGAATTTTTAGCCATCCTTTAAAGCTCCACTCAAACACCAACTCTTCTGTGAAATCTTCCTTGATATTCTTAGTTAGTAAAGCCCTTCTTCAGGATAGAACCTACCTTAAATTGTACTTAAAAAAACGTATTTCATTTATTATATAATATAGTTATACCACTTTTATGAAAATGACTTTCAAACCAAAGCATTATGATGTAATTGTGTCATCTACATTTGTGTCTTATTTTCCCTTAAGCTTCCGGAGGGCAAGGACAATAAATTTTCTATATTATATATCCGCCTCAGAGCCTATTATGGTGGTCAGCACTTAATTTAGTACAAGGGAAAGAATGTTGAATTTGGAATCTTAGAACCTGAGTTGGAGTTGAAGTGGTGTTGTTGCTTGTCATCTCTATGACCTTGGACAAGGCACTTAGATACTCAGATGACCTCGATAGTCTCGTCAAGCTCTATATTTACAATCATGTGGTTTTATGATCCTAAATGTTTGATGAACCTATGAGCTATTTAATGTAAGGATTATTATCTGTTCAAGGTGTCCTAAAAGATTCAGTACACTTTAAAGCTGTTAAAGCTTAAAGAATTTGGGGGGCACCGTTTATTTTTTAAATGAGGAAACCCAGGCTCAAAGATGTCACATGACTTGGCCCAGATTCCACAGCCAGTAAAGAGTAGAGCTGGAACTTGACCTGAGGTCTTCTGGACTCCAAGTCTTCCATTCAAGTTCATTCTCTATGAACTGGCATGGAGCTACTTATTATGAGCCAGGTTCTTTCCTCACCCCCACCCCACCCCATTTCCCTTGCAAGTAAATGCTTATAATCACTGAGTGTTTCTGTGACCTAGAAAAGTTGAGAAATTCTGCATTAATGGAAACATAGGGACATACAAAATGGCTCTCAGAACTCTACAGTAGGAAAATTCCCAATGCCTAGTAATTATCCAGCTAGAATGCAGGTAATGAAGGAAATATGCTGGTGGTATAGTTCCATTACTTTCAGACCAGGGAGAAAATATACTGAAGGAAGGGGGTGAAACCTTTTTAACAAGCTGCTAGAATTGGCTGGACTTATGCTGGCCTTGCTCTCTCCCATTACAGCCTGGATGTCTTTCTCATTCGTAAACTTTATTTGTATTCTGGAGATCGGCTGAATCAGCTCTGGGTCCCCAGTTTCTTTAATATTTTTGTCCTGGCTGGCACGCATATAAATCAGCTTTAGACCTTCAGTTGTCTATGTGCTGCACCAGCCTGTGCTTCTATGAGGATGAAAAACTTTCGTTTGTAGGCTTACACCCAAATCAGGGAGGTGTATTTGCAATTCTGGACATTAATATTGCTTGTTATTAATAACAAGTTGTTACTTTTGGGGCTGAGTTGATAGAGCAGTATAGGATCATAAGATCACAGGCTAATAATGATAATCGCATTTTATAGAGCACATTGATGTCTGCAAAGCACTTCACAAGAATTTTCTCATTTTATTCTTGCAACAACGCTTGGAGGTAAGTGCTATTATTATCCCCATTTCACCGATGAGGAAACTGAGTCAAACATCTGTTAAATAACTTGCCAAGGGTCATAGAGCTAATATGTGTCACATTCAAACTCAGATCCTCCTAACTCCAGGCCTAGAACTCTATCTATTGTGCACCTGGCTTCCCCAGATTTAGAACTGAAAGGAGACTTAGAGATCATCTAGTCCAATCCACCGTTTAACTTTAATGGCATTGTATTAGAATGTAACCTCCTTAAAGGTATGGCCTAATTTCACTTTTGAATTTTAATGTCCAATACATGGCGCATGGTAAGCTCTTATGAATACTTTTCTATTCATTTTTTTTTTTCATTTCTTCAAAGATGAGGAAAGGCTGAGGAGAAATTAAATGACTTACCCAAGGTCATTATACAGAGAGTAAATGGTAGACCTTAGGATTTGAACCCAGCTCCTCAGGACCCAAATTCAGTGCTCTTTCAGCAGGGTAATAAGGCCCTTAGTAGTAACCTGCTGTCAGTCTTAAGGAGTGCTCCTGGCCTTTCCAGCTCCTTCTCCTCTCCTCTCCTCTCCTCTCCCCTCCCCTCCTCTCCTCTTCCTCTGTCTCTGTCTCTTTCTTTCTCTGTCTCTCTGTTTCTGTCTCTGTCTCTCCTTCTTTTTTTCTCTCTCCTATTTCCAATTCTCTTTTCTTTATGGGAATGGTAGGAGCACAAATGAAAGCCACAAATATAAGGTATAATCGCTCTCTTGAATAAGAGTTTGCAAAATGAATGGGAAATATTATTTCTTCTGAAACCTTGTGTTTGCCCGTAATTGTTACATCTTTATGTACATTATACATCAGTAGTCTTCTTGTTCTCAATATTGATTGAATGAAATAATTTTTCTGTCTTCAAATACAGAAGTCAAAGACTAGGGTGAATAGATAAGAGGTTCAGACAAAGGCAGGTGATGCTGACATACATAAAAAGGGAAGGTATTTAGTCATTAAGAAAATGACTGAAATGCTAAATTCCTTTCAAAGGAATGTCCATGAGGATTATACCAAAAACTCTTTCCCTCTCCTCTTTACAGAGAAAGAAAAAGTTACAAGCAAAAGACTACAGTTATCCCGTCTACATTACCACTTTCCCCATTGCAGTTTTGATATATTGCAAGTTGGCATAAGAAACTAAATGGGAATCTTTTGGGAGTTTTGCAGAAACCACAAATGACACGTGAAGGCCAGCAGATGACACAGAAAAAGTTTAGAAACTCAGAAATGCATAAAATATATGTGTAGTATTGTATAATATCAACCCAAATTTTACAGTAAGTTACTGTAAACATCCTATAAAGTAAAAAGAAAAAAACTGAGACTTCTCTAGTATGAAGGGAGGGCCAAAAATTTTTACACAGATTTTCCAGATTGTGGTGGTGCTGCACCCCTAACCCCGGCTATGTGGAAAGCATAACTGTATATACCTGAGAACAAGACAGATGGATGCCTAGTTTGGGGAGGGGGGGAAGGTAGATGCTGGTTTTTCCAGAGTCTGCTATGGAATTTTCTTGTATTCCTGACATTGGTGTAGAATTAGGAAAATATCTGTTCAAATTTTGATTTTGATACATCCTGGCTGTATGACTTTGGTCATGTCACCTAACCTCTTAGTGCTGCAGGTGCTGACATGCATTGGTAGGAATTTCGGTACTGGTGAAATCACAGATTCCTTAGGAAAAAAATGGTTAAGCCATAAAGAGTGATTATTTTAAGTATTTTGCTATCTGTGTAACTCAGTCTCTCCCTAATTAGGTTTAAGAAATTTAAAAAATTAGGGGCAGCTAGGTCGCGCAGTGGATAGAGCACCGTCCCTGGATTCAGGAGAACCTGAGTTCAAATCCGGCCTCAGACACATAACACTTGCTAGCTGTGTGACCCTGGGCAAGTCACTTAACCCCATTGCCTAACCAAAAAAAAAAGAAAAAGAAAAAAGAAATTTAAAAAATTAAACCCTATTGATTTAAAAAAAAAAAAAACCTGGACTAAGATACAATTGCCAGATGCCATTGTTCTCCCTGGTAGAGAGATGCTTCAGAAACAGAAGCATTCCACCAGCCAAATTCCTAGGGCTCCTGCCTTACCCTTGGCCTATTACTTGATTTAGATTCTTGGATCCTCTCTTGATTAAGGTGGGGTCAGGCAATAGAGCAAGGGGACAGATAGATGAAAGGGATCTTTGGTGTGACAGAGAAGTAAGCCAGAGATCAAAAAACCACCCAAGGCTCTTCTTTCTGTCAAAAGTAAAACCAGGCTACTGATAAAGCTTTGATCTTTGGCAGGAGCCAAGGGACTATATCTAACACCTCTGCTTATCCTTCCTTTTCCATCCACCTTGGAACAGCTTGCAGATATAATCAGATGGCTTAAATTGTATATTAAGTGATCGAAAAAGCATTTAAGTGCTTACTAAGACTTTTAAATGTCTTATTCAGATACCACCACTGACTACCTGTGTGACCTTGGACAAGTCACTTAACGTCTGTTTGCTTCAGATTCCTCATCTGTAAAATGGGGATAATAATAGCACCCACCTCCCAGGGTTATTGAGGATCAAATAAGATAGTATTTACAAAATGCTTAGCATAGTGCCTAACACATAGTAAGTGCTATATATAAATGCTAGCTGCTACTACTACCACTACCACTACTACTACCACCACTACCACTACCACTACCACTACTATTATTACTACTACTGCTCCTGCTGCTGCCACTACTACTACTACTACTACTACATGCCAAGCACAGTGCTAAACCTGAGGATAGAAATATAACAACAAGATAGGCTCTGCTTTCCTAGAGCTTATACTTTAATTGAGGGAGATAATATATATCAGGGAGCAGCTAGGTGGTACAGTAGATAGAGTACTGTGCTTGAAGTCAGGAAGACTCATTTTTCTGAGTAAAAATCTGCCCTTAGACACTTACTAGCTGTGTGACCCTTGAGCAAGTCACTTAACCCTGTTTGTCTCAGTTCCTCATCTGTAAAATAGACTGGAGAAGGAAATGGCAAAACACTCCAGTATCTTTGCCAAGAAAACCCCAATGGAGTCGTGAAGAGTTAGACACAACTCAAAGGAATGAACAAGAATAATATGCATATCAGAGGGTTTGGCTGCAGGCAGACTGAAGGATTAAGAGGTCCTAAGGATGCATCTACAGGTCTAATGTCAGTACCTGGGGATTGCAGAGGTAGGACAGATGGTAAAGCCCAAAGGACCTCTATAAGAAGTGGCAAGGCAGATAGATGATAGGCTGGTGGTCTTCAGCCTTATTAGAAAGAGTACATTTATCTTAACTCCCAGCTCATCTAGGCAGTATGAATTGCACTGTATACTCTGTAAGGAGAAGGGATTGGGAGATGGCCTAGAAGGGCTTGACCTACCCACCGTTGTAAAGCTGGGAGTGAGGCAGGAGGTCTGAGTGAAATGGGGATTCTGGGTTCCCATGCACAAGTTCAGTGTCTGGCCAAGAGGAGGGGAAGAGGAAGGTAGCCTTGGCAGTATAACTAGAAAAGAAGGGTCCCCACTGATGGTTCCTGGTGGTCTAGTCCTTCCCAAAGGGGTTTGATTAGCACATAGGGGCTAGCAGAGGTGAGGGATGAGAAGAGAAAAAGGCCTTCTGCCAATGGGTCTTTCCTCCTAGACTGGATAGGGTCTGGGTGGTCTGGGGTAGGGAAAGGGGAAAGAGGGTCCAATCAATCAATCAGTAAACATTTTTAAAAGGCAGAGTGCTAAGCCCTGGGAATACAAAAAGAGGCAAACGACAGTCCCTTCCTTGGAGGGAACTTACAATTTAATGGAAGAGACAACATACAAACAAATATATACAAAGCAGGCCATGTACAGGATAAATAGGAAATAATTAACAGAGGGAAGCCACTAGAATTAAGATGGGTTGGGGAAGTCTTCCTGTAGAAGGTGAGGTTTTAGTTGGGACTTAGAGGAAGTGTCAAGGTATTTTTTCACCTTTAATTTCTTTTTATTAATTTTATTATTTGGAGAGTCAGGGCTGGTTCTCCAAGGTAGGAGGTTATTGAGTTGGCTGAAGCCTATTCCATGTGATGTGAAAATTGACCTAAGGCCTCATACATTTCTCAGATAGGAAGCCAAAAAGGGAGTAAAAGCTTCCCAACTAATCTGATCTGCCTTATTTGAGGAAAGGATTCTACTGATGTTGAATCTGTAATCATGTAAATCCTCCCCTTCAATCAGCTTATTGTGAACCTCTAGATATGATTAATCTGTAACCTGACTTAGTTTATCTGTAGAGTCTCTTTAAGCAGATTTGTTTCCTTAGGCCCTAAGGAATCCTAAATTCTTTTATTAAGGGGGTTTGTTCTGTGAAGTTTGCATTCAGTCAAAGGGCCACACTTGAGGACCTAGAGGGCCACATGTGGCCTTGAGGCCCAGGTTCCCTTGCCTTAGAGAATATATGAGATTATAACTCTGTATAACTGAGTTTGTTCAACTTTTATAACATTCAAGGAAGCATGGGATTATTAATCTGTCTTTTTAAACTTTTATAGTCTAGAAGAACATACAAGATTGAAATATATAAAAGAATTTATATCTCTGTCTGTCCAATAGTTTTCTCTATAAAAGCTTTTCAGAAAAATCCTAATCTTTGTTCAGGGTTGTTTTTCTGCCTCCTGAACCTATACTTAAACATAATAAGACCTAGGTTTTTGCCTCTATAATTTCTGCATTGTGACAGATTTATTTTGGTAGCAGTAACCTAACACACAAACTCAAAAAAGGAGACCTTTCTCCCGTAACAGAAGCCAGAGAAGTCAGTTGGAGCAGAGGAGGGAGAGCATTCCAGGCATGGGTAACAACCAGAGAAAAATGCCTGGAGTCAAGAAATGGCATCTTGTTTGTGGAACAGCCAAGAGGCCAATGTCATTGGATCAAAGAATACATGTTAGGGAGTGAGATGAAAGAAGACTGGAAAGGTAGGAGAGGGCTAGATTGTGAAGGGCTTTGAATGACAGAGGATTTTGTATTTGATCCTGGAGGCAATAGGAAACCACTAGAGTTTATTGAGTGGAATGACATGATCTCACCTGCACTTTAGGAAAATCGCTTTGCTGGCTGAATGGAGGCTTGATTGAAGTGAAAAGAGACTTGAGGCAGACAGCCCCACCATCAGGCTTTTGTAGTAATCCAATGCAAGCTGATGAGGGCCTGTATCAGAATGGTGGCAGTGTCAGAGGAGAGAAAAAGACATATTTGACAGATGTTGCAAAAGTGAAATTGACAGGCCTTGGCAACAACTTGGATGGGAAGGCGAGAAATAAGGAAGAATTCAGGATGCAAGCCTGAGGGACTGGGAGGATGGTGTTGCCCTCTACAGTAATAGGGAAGGTAGGATAAGGGGAGGGTTTAGGGGGAAAGATAACAAATTTCATTTTGGAAATATTAAGTTAGATGTCTACTGGACATCCAGTTAGAGATGTCTGAAAAGCAGTGGGAGATGTGAGATTAGAGGTTAGCAGAGGAATTAAGACAGGCTAGGTAGATTTGAGTATCATCAGCATAGAGATTAAACACATGGGAGTGCATAAGAGCACCAAATGAAGTAGTATATAGAGAGAGAAGAGAAGAGGGTCCAGGGAAGAACCCTGAGGGGACACTTATGGTTAGAAGGCATGGTCTGGAAGAAGATCCAGCAATGGAGATGGAGAAGTAATGGTCGGATAGGTCAGAGGAGAACCAGAAGAGGGGGGTGTCCTGAAAATATATAGAGAGAAGAGTGTTTCAAGGAGGAAAGAGTGATCAACAATGTCAAAGGCTGCAGAGGGGTCGAGGAGAATGAGGATTGAGAAAAGGTCAGTGGATTTGGCAACTAAAAGATCATTAGTAACTTGGATAGAGCAGTTTTAGTGGATTGGTAAGGTTTGAAGTCGGATTGCAAGGGGTTAAAAAGGGAGTAAGAGTAGAGAAAGTGGAGGCATCTGTTATAAATGGACTTGTTGGAGGAGTTTAGCTACAAAGGGCAGAAGAGATATAGGGCGATAGTGGAGAGGAAAGGGTAAAGTGAGAGTTTTTTCAGGGTAGAGGAGACATGGGAATGTTTGTAGGCAGTAAGCAATGAGCCAGTGGGGAAGCAGAGATTGAAAAATAAGTGAAAAAATGGGAATGACAGAGGGGCCAATCTGTTGGAGGAGATGAAATGGAATGAAATCACTTGAACAGGTAGTGGGGTTAGCCTTTATCATGAGAGACATCCACCTCCTCATCTTCTTATAATGAAGTGAAGGGTGAAGGAGGAGAAAGAGATAGAACGAATGTGAGTAGTAGGAAATGAGGAAGAATGGGGAAGAGGGAGTTCGTGGCAAATGGCCTTAATTTTTTCTGTAAAATATGAGGCGAGGTTCTCAGCTGAGAAAGTGGGGGAGCCATGGGAGATTTGAGGAGGGATGAAAAGGTTTGGAGAAGCCACTGTAGAGAGTGGGATTGCATGTTGATAAGGGAGATATAGTAAGATTGCCTAGCATCAGTGAGGGCCCAGTTGCTATTCCCACCAGGCATCCTGAAGGAGGTCTAGACATCCTGAAGCAGGCTTCTTTTTGCTCTGGTACTGCATGAGATCTTGACACCGTTCTTTGAGAATCAGCCCTTTGTTTGTGACTATATTCTTTGGCCAATTTGAGCTGGGATTAAGGGAAAGGGAAGGTAGGGAATAAACATTTATATAGAACCTACTATGTGCCAGACATTGTGCTGAATGCTTTTACAAATATATAATTTGACCCTTACAGCAATGCTGGCAGATCGATTCTATTATTATCCTCATTTTTCAGTCAAGGTAACTGAGGTAAACAGAGTTCATATGACTTGTCCAGAGTCACACAGCTAGTAAGTGTCTGAGACTAGATTTGAACTCAGATCTTCCTGACTCCAGGCCCATCCCTGTATCCACAGCTACAGAGTCTCTTTAGATTACTTTACCTAAATATACTGATATATAACAACAATCATATTTAGATATTCAGATGGACCTATGGCATTATCAATGTGCATATTCTCTGCAGTGATGCATATAGCAGTCCATCCATATCTGCCCACCCTATTGGACATTTATCTATACCTTCTTTTAAGTTCACTTCAAGTGATTCACTAAATGTTTAAGATACCGTCCTTGATTTCTTTTGATGTTTGGAGGATACAATTGAGCTGTCCACTTTGTTGTTATCCCTTGCTCTGTCCTTGTGACTAGATCATCTTTTTTGCTCATATTCTTTGATAGCATTTTTAACAACAACAGTGAAAAGTAATTTCTTGTTCATAATATCTTATCACCAGCCTCACACCCACTATGTGTCTCTGTTACCCTCTGGGTGATATCTCAGTTTCATTTCTTCAGAAACTATAATGTTATATGATATATAGCCATACAGCACTAGTAGAATATTGGCATTAAAGAGATGGGCAATAATAATATTAATAAAATAACTCACACGTGGATAGCCCTTTAAGGTTTGCCTCTAGTGAGACATTCTTCAATAGCATAAAAAATGAGAGATGCAGGATTCTGGACTACCCCTTTAGAAGCCATAGATAGGCCAAGAGAGTAGAAAACAAGGATGAACTGCTGGGCAGGGAAACTCAGACCAACCCCTCACTTTTACCACCCTCTATTTAGGGAAGTCTCCCTGGGGCTTGAGTAAGAAAAGGATGATCCTTTCCAAAAGTTAAGTTTCAGTAGAACATTTACTTAGGTGAATTAGGAGGTGTGAAAAATTTTGGGGAAAAAAACCTTGGCACTAACAAATCTCTAGTAGGAAGTAGAATCTTGTTCCTTTCTTTTTCAAGCAAACCCAATGAAATGAAAACCTAGAAGTACATCACTCGTTTATTTCGTTCAATTCATTTCTTTCATTTATTCACAATATTTAGTAAAGTCATGATCTCTTGTCAGATTTGTTGCCTTTTCTTTTTGTGTAGACTGTCATTTGGCAATGTATCCAAAGCATAGTTGGCTCCCATCTGCATTGAGGTCTGTCTTAAAACTGTCATTGCCATGTAAGTTACTGTAGATTCCTCATTTCCAAATGGAGTTTTGTACATTCAAAGCCATTGATTCTGTTATTCAAAGGTTTACTGGTCCTCTGATGAAGGCCCTACATTTGACCTATGATGGATATAACTTTTGTGGCCTTGTCAAGAATTTTTCCCAGAATCAAAAAATGCATGCGCACATGAACCCCCCCCCCCCCACAACTATATTTAAACGCTGTCTTGGACTTAGTACTGTCTGGAATTACATCGTTCTTCAGTTATCAGTTCGAGTAATCAGGAGAGAATGCGCCGGTCACGCTTAAAGAATCCTTCCTGGGGATTCTTTCTTGTTTTAGAGAGAAAGATAGACCACTGGCATTGTTTTGAACTGAACACCAAAGAGAGCCCTGTCTAGTTAGAACATAAGTTAGAATGAGAAGTATGGTTTGCTGAAATAACAAGCTGTAATGTTAGCCCCTAAAAAGAGTAACCCACGGGGAGGTTAAATATCAGACTGATTCATGGAATCATGGAATTTGAGAGATGGGAGAAGGCTCTGTGGTCATCTAGTCTACCCTGTACCCAAAAGGAATCCCCATTATAATGTACCTGAAAAGTGGTCATCCAGCCCTTGCTAGAATCTCCAAGGAGGGAGAACCTGCCACTTCCCCAAGCTGCCAGCTTCCCTTTTGGACAGCTCTCATTGTGAAGTCTTTCCTTATGTCAAGTTTACATTTGCCTCTGCTATCTACACTCATCACTCTGCTCTTGGCTCTGCCCTCTGGGACTGAGCAGAGTAAATCTAATCCCTCTTCTTCAGGAAAGCCCTTCAAATATTTGAAGCCAAGACACTCTTCCTCTTCCCTCCATCTCCTCATCTTCTCTTCAGCAGACTAAACATCCTGAGTTCCTTCAACCACTTCTCACATGGCTTGGGCACAAGGTCCTTTCATATCCCTGGTTGCCCTCTCCAGTTTGTTATTGATGTTCTTTTTAAACTGCGGTGCCCAGATATGAGAGGGATGCTCCAGATTAGGTCTGATGTGGGCAAAGTGCAGAGGAGCTTGTCTCCTCACTGCTAGAAGCCATGCCTTTCTTAATGCATTGTTGACACATATGAACTTGTAGTCAACTCAGACTCCTAGATATTTTTTTTTCAAACAAACTGGTTTCTAACCATGTCTTCCCCATATTGTTCTTATGAAGTTAAAATTTTTGCTTATAGGTAAAGTGACATTTATCCCTCTGGGAATTTCCCCTTGTTAGATTCAACTCAGTGTTCTGGTTTCTCAAGATCTTTTTGGATCCTGACCTGGTCTTCCCCTGTGTTAGATATCCTTTCCAGCGCAGTGCCAGCTTCAGATTTGATCAGCATGCCGACTATGTCTTTATCCAAGTCATTGATAAAAATCTTAGCTGTACAGAACCAGGCACTCTATGGCTACCTCCCCCTCATGCCCAATTCAAGGGCTGGTTTCCCAGTGGGCAGCTACTCCTGGTTCAAGTTACTCTGTGGGTTTGCAATCATAAAATTGTGGCTTGCCATGCCCTATTTATGTGTTCACCTTTAATAAATCCTATTCCATCTGGATATCTTGTAGGTGTAGGGTGGCACTTTATCAAATGTCCTACAATTTAACACCTTTATATGTGCTACAGGTGGGGAGTCAAGTTACTTTTGTGAGGTTAGTGGACACCCACACTATACAGCAAAGAGAGGAGGGGGAAGGAAATAGCTTTTATTAAGCACCTATTATGTGTCAGTACTGTGTGCAGATATTACACGTATTATCTCATAAGATCCTCGCAACTAACCTGGAAAGTAGCTGCTGTTATAATTTCCATTTTATAGTTGAGGAAACAGGCAGACAGAAGTTAAGTGTCTTGCCCAGGGTCACACAGCTAGTAAGTGTCAAATTGGATTTGAACTGAAGATTTCCTGACTCTGAGCCTAGCACTCTGTCTAGCTAGATGCTTCTGATAACTCACCTAGGTGTGTCAAACACCCTTCCTCCTTTCTGGTTTTGGCTCAGCTCAATTTCTCTAACCTGCTCTAGTATTGGCAGTTCTAATTCCCAGAAGATAGACTACCACCCTGTGAATACAAACTCTTTCAGTATCCTAAGGGTAGCAGCTGTCATAAGGAAAAGTACTTTCCCAATCACCCTCTAGCTCTTAAGCACCCATGCAATGGGTTTTCTCTCTCTACAACCATAAACACAAGTCAGCCCATCTACACAATGTATGATATTTATACAAACAGTCATGCACAGTAATAACACTTTTGGATCTTAAACCTGCCTGTTTCCTTAACAATGAAACAAAAGAAATTACAAATACTAATGTGATAAAGCAAATGCATAAATATTAAAAATAAATAAAACAGTGTACACATTAATCCATGTTACACTCTCCCGTCAATTCATTAAATATCTTTGTTAGAGAGTGGGGACACACTTATAGGAACATGGCAGATAAAATGAGGGAGGAAGACTTGTGTGCTTAGGGTAACTCACAGCTCTGAACTGGAGGCCCTGATGTGATTGGTGCATTCAGGAGCATCTGTATTACCAGCAACTGCTTGAGTTTTTGTTTGTTTTCTACTCTTATTGGGCATCAAAATGTTCATCCATAACAATGACAATATCTTATGTCATTTGACAATCAACATAAATTTCTTTACATAGAACATTTTTTTGTCCCTTTCATTGCTAAATAGCTCTATTTATCTTAAAAGGATAGTGTATCTTACCTGAGCATGTGACACTCAACATCAAAACATCCAAAAGAGAATTTGTCTTCTTCCCTAAACCCAATGACTTCCAAAATTTCCTAATTCTGTAAAAAGGTACTGCCATTCTTCTAATCATCATCTAGGGTCTTAATCTGAAGTCATCCTTAACTCTTCCCTATTCCTTGCTTCCCCTTATCCAATCCAATCCAAGCCTCTACACCATCAATGTTTCACCAGGAATTTTTAAGTGCCCACTATGTTCCAAGTATTGGGATTACAAAAAGAAAAATGAAACAAGGAGCTTCCATTCTATCAGAGGAGACAATATGTATGTGTGTATCTGTGTATGTGTGCATGTATGTATGTATGTATGTGTGTGGATATATGTACACACACATACATACAAAACAGATAAAAGTGATTTTAGCTAGAGGAAGGTGCAGGGTAATTAGCAGCCAGGGATTCAGGAACATGTTCATGTAAAAGGTGGCACTTTATTTGAGTGCTTGGCATCAAGGTTGGAAACCTGCTATGCATAAGATGCTTTGGTGGCTAATGGGGAACTAAAGGTAAAGTGAAAATTGTCCCTGTCCTCTGCATTCTACTGGATGGTACAAGCCTGTAAAAGTGATAAGGAAGTAGGAGATATTGATAAGAGAAAGAGCACTGATAACTGCATCTGAGCTGAGCCTTAAAGCATGCTGTGGATTCTAAAAGGCAGAGTTGTAGAGGGAGCACATTCCAGGTATATTAAGACAGCTCATGTGAAGGTAGAAACAGAACACTGAGCTCAAAGATCAGCAAGGAGGCCAGTTGGACCAGAAAGTAGAATGAGTTAGGGCATGTAACATGAAAAGTATAGAAAGGTAGGCTCAAACCAGTCTGTATGAGGTATTGTTGCCAAGCTGAGCAGTTTGTGTTTTGTCTTTTAGGCCACAGGGAGCCATGGATTTTGAGCAAGGGAGTAATATGATCAGACCTATGCTTAAGGAAGTTTATTGTGGCAGCTGTATGGAGATTGGAAAGGGGAGAAACTGGAAGCAGAGAAGGGAGTTATTGCAATAGTTCAGGTAAGAGGTGATGAGGGCCTGAACAATAGCAATAGGCATATGAATAGAGAAAATGGAAGGATGCAAGAGATACTGTGCAGGTAGAATTGGTAAGAGTTGGAATCTGATTAAATGATTGGTGAAGGAGAGGAAAGAGTCCAAAAAGATACCAGGGTTGGGAACCTGGATAACTAATAGTGACTTATTGCCTTCAAGGAATAGGGAAGTTAGGAGGTGGGGTGGGTTTCAGGGGAAAGATAAAGAGCTCTGTTTTGAAGATGTTGGATTTACATTGCTTATAGGGACATCTGGATGGAGATGACCAGAAGACATTTGCTGGTGAGGGGCTAAAATTTAAAACAGAAATTAGGACAGTATATGTGGATTAGCGAGTTGCCTGCATGGAGATGATTATTGAATCTTTGACGTCGAAAGAAAATATTAAATAAAGATATCTATATCGATATCTATATATCATCTGAGTTAATCAGCCATCAGTGAAGGAAATAAGGAAAATCAGCCCAGAAGTTCCTAAGTCTACAGAGATATTACAAAGCCCTTAGCCCTGTTGTCAGTGAGTCATTTATTACAATGTGCCTACAATGTGCCAGGCACTGTGCTAAATGTTGAGGATACAAAGAAAGGTGACAGACAGTCCCGGCTCTCAAGGAGCTTACATTCTAATGGGGAGACAACATATAAACAACTATGTACAAATAAGCTATCTATAGGATTAATTGGAAACAATCTGCAGAGAGAAAGCACTGGAATTGAGGGGATCAATATTAAATTTTTTTTTCAGGTTAGGTGCCTATTCTCCAAAGGCAAATCACAAACTCTCTGTGCCTTATCAAATGGTCTTCATGAGTAGCTGTGTCCAAAATAATTAATCACCTGGTTGACGGTCAGCGTTCTGACTATTTCTTCTTTTATCTCCTATTCACACATGTATATATTTGAGTCATTGTAGCAGTAGCAGTCCACTGGAAAGGACTGCTTGGATTTTGAGTGAGGAGAAGGGGCAAAGATCCGTGCTTAGCAAAGATTAAGGGAGAAACTAGTCACTTTCTGAACAAGGTATTTTTCTTTTAATCCCCAACACTTAGCACAGTATTTGGCCCATAGTAGGTGTCTGACAAAGACTTATTGACTGATAAAACTCCAATGTGCAGATAATTCAAAACCCTTACTTCACATATGAGAAAATTAGGTTGATGAGTATGGTGCTTCTTCCAATAATGTAATCCAGGAGCTGTCAGAACTTTCAAAGTTGGAAGGGACTTCAGAGGGAATCTAGTCCAACCTATACCCCTTTGCCCCAAAAAACCTTCACTGTAGTATACTCAGTAATTTAGTATTGTGCCTGACACACAGTAGGTGCTTGATAAATACTTGCTCACTTGATTTAAATTATATAGTTTTTACTTGAAGACCTTCAGTGAGGGGAAACCCATCTCTTCATTAGATAGCCCATTATATTTTTGCATATATTTGACTATGAAGAAGCAACTAGGTGGTGCTGTAGAGTGCTGGATCTGGAGTAAGGGAGACTTATCTTCCTGAATTCAAATCTAATCTTAGACACTTACTAGCTATATTACCCTGAGCAAGTCACTCAACCCTGTTTGCCTCAGTTTCCTCATTTGTAAAATGAGCTGGAGAAGGAAATGGCAAACCACTCCCGTATCTTTGCAAAGAAAATCCCAAATGGGGTCATTAACAGTCAGACATGATGGAAAATGACTGAACAACAAGCAATTATGAAGAACTCCTCCCTGTCCATCAAGCAAAGATTGTCTCTTTAGAACTCTCAGTTATTGCTCCTAGTTCTGCTCCTTGGTTTCAAACAGATCAAGTTTAATACCTCTTTGATATTACAGCCTTCTAATTATTTAAGGTCACCTATCTTGCCCTGCCCAAGTTTTCTCTTCTTTAGGGTAAACATCTCCAGTACTGAACAGTCCTCATAGGGTAAGAATACAAGATCCTTACCTACTCTGGTTGCTCTCCTCTAGTCATTCCCTAGCTCATCAATTTCCTTCCTAATTTGTTGTACCCAGAACTGAACATAAGAATTGAGATATTATCTGGCCAGGGCAAACAGTAGAGTTGGAATATGTCATCCTTATTCCTGAAAGTAATCCCTCCCAATATCGCTCCAAGATGGCTTTAGCTACCATAAGGCTGGCTTATATTGTTTTCATGGATGGTCATGATAAGTGGGAAATATCCCTAGGTAGGATTTAACTCCATTCTATAACTTATTGTCTTCATTAGAAAAATAGATCAGTTACTTATCTTCTTCTGATGTCCCCTGCATGTGAAAAGTGCCATTAAATTATCCATTTTTATCCCAAACCTTCTCTTCTCCATACTAAATAGCATCAAGTCTATGTTTTACTTCCTATGCTTGAATATTCCTCCAAGTCAGTTTAGTTGGTCCTTGTAATCCTGGATGAGGTTAACATTTTTTTTTTGCATTGGCAATCTTGCAACATTTCTCCCCCTCCGCTGTTACTTTCATAGCAATTTGTTTTTTTGTACTTCATCTCCATCTCAACATTTTTCTCTGTTTTTTTTTTTTTGGAGAGGGACACTTTTCCTCTCTACTCCTTCCTCTCCACTAGACTATAAGTTTCTTGATCATCCCAATAGCCACATCCCTCATAATGCCTAGTGCAATGTCTTTGGTGGGTGCTTTGTCAATTTTAGTTGAATTTATTGAATTGAATTGGAGTAGTAGAAGATCCTGCTTCACATTTCTCATTTTGTGTGGCCTGACACAAAGTTCCCAGTGGTGGAGGCGTGGAATTTTTAATATTTCAGCATGCTGTAACCTTTGGGGGATTTAATGAAATAAGCAAATATGGTCCGTTGTGTGATAGTGGAAATGAACCAGGGTTGTTCTTGTAGAACAGACGGTGTTAATTTTCAGCGCACATATGGACCCAAGTTTTAAAATATTTGTTTGAAAAATGTCATGCTGCTTGTTGTTTTAGAGTATTTGAGAAAGCTGATGGATACTCTTCAAACAGTTGTGCTTCTGAAAGGTTACAGTTTCTGCATATTTTACTTCTTTTTTTTTCTCTCTCTTAACTTTTACAGGTTTCTGGTTGACATGAGGAGTGAGGGAATGCCTTGATTCACCCTCCTATAATAGGTCAAATTTCTTTTGAAAAACATTTTATTGCCATCTCTTGTTTTTACATCACCTTTATTTCCCAAAATATTACTCCCAGAGAGCCATAGAATACAAGAAAAAAATTTTACAAAAGGAAAAAAAAGCAGTTTAGTAAAACTAGATGCCACATGGTATAGTAAATAGATCACTGAATTTAGACTCAAGAGGAACTGGGTTTGAATTCTACCTCAGACACTTAAATGCATGATCTTGGGTAAATAATTTCACCTATCTGGGCCCTGATTTCTTCACCTGTCAATTGAGGTTACTGTATTTGATGGCTTCTGAAGTCCCTTCAGGTGATCTTATGTGCTGATATGTTAACCAAGTGTGATATCATATGCAGTGCTCCACACTTTTTCTTGTTCAGTCTTTTTTCAGTCATGAAAGTCACTCTTCAGGACCCTATGTGGGATTTTCTTGCCAAAGTTACTGGAGTGGTTTGCCCTTTCCTTCTCTAGCTCATTTTATAAATGAGGAAACTGAGGCAAATAGTGTTAAATGACTTGCCCAGAGTCACACAGCTCATAAGTGTTTAAGGCCAGATTTGAACTTAGGTCTTCCTGACTCCAGGCCTGGCACTCTGTCCTCAATACCACCTTGCTGCCCTAAATGTTAGCTAATTATTATTATTATTATTATTATTATTAGTGATAATTATAATTGTTGATGAATTAAAAACTACAGGGATATAACTATGTGCCAGGAACTGTGCTAAGCCCAAGAGATTCAAGTACAAAGTAGAGATAGGTGGTGGCACACATGAGGCAACACAGTTTGGAAATGTCCAGAAAATGGCAGGGAGGCTTGGTTCTGGGTGTGATGAGGAGAAAGTTCACCTACCAAAGCAAAGGGTTCCATGGGTAGAGTCCAGATTCCCCCATCTGGAGGGAGAAGAAGAAGATAGAGTACAAACAGCATGGTTTGACAATGGTCAGGAAGTGGAAAGAATGAAAGACTTAGTATAAGGATACATGGATTTGAGTCCAAACTCTGACACTTACAAGTTGTGTGACCACGGGCAAGTGAGCTTTAGTATTTTCATTTGTAAAATGAGGACAATTATACTTGTACTTAGCTACTTATGACACCATGATTGTTGTGAGGAATGATCTTTGTAAACTTTATAACATTATGAAGATATGAATTATTTTGAATGCCATAATGAGAGAAGTACTATAGGAATGGAGGTGGGCCATTAGGGTGTTGGTTTTCAAAATGACAATGAAAGTATATTTTTCAGACTACAGTGAGTACCTTGACTTAGATTGCTGAATATTCTAGGGAATATTTGTATATAATATATAAAGGAATGGTTTTGTGCACTTAAGGAATTGATGATTGCTATGAAACAGCATGGAGTCATCAATTAATTAAGCAAGCAATGAGCATAATGTGCTAGCCACTGTGCTTGGTTCTGGGAATACAAAGACAAAAATGAAGCTATCATTGTCCTCAAGAAGCTTATGTTCTATTAGGTGACCCAATATATACAAATATAAGTATGTACTAAATAATTATGAGGTAATACGGAGAGGCATTAATATCTGGGGGTGGGGTGGGGGTTGATGTCTGGAAAGCCTCCAAGTGGGATGTGGCATTTTTGCTGAATTTTAAAGGAAACTACAGATTCTGAGTTGGGAAGGTGAGAAGAAACTGCATTCCAGGCATGAGGGATACAGTCTATGTAAAGGTTTAGAGATGTAATGTTGTATATGAGGAACACCAAGGTGGCTAGGCTAGCTGGACTGAAGAGTGTGTGAAGGGAGGTAATTAAGACCAAGGTTAGTTGGATCCAGGTTGTGAAGGGTTTACCAATAGTACCAGGTAACTTCCTTTTTTTGGACAGGGTTATGAGACTGGTAGACTTTGGGAAATGCCAAAGGCATGGTATAACTAGATTTTAGCAAGGCCTTTGACAATGCTTTGATAGCCTGGTGGACAAGATGGAGAAATGTGGACTAGGAAATTGATAGAATAAATATAAAGTTTTACATAGGATATAAAAATCAATTGTACAGATATAGGAATCTTGGCTAGTCAACTCTTCATGTTAAAAAATGGGACTTTGGGGAGACTTCCGCTTCCGGGAGCCAAGATGGCGGAGTAAAAAGGTAGTTGATCTCACCCTCCCCTATCAACGTCTGAAAACCCAGAAAATATCACCCCAGAAAAAACCCTGAAACAGCTGAACCAGAAGAAAGACGAGGTGCAGCAGTGCAGTAGCCCAGGTAGCTAGAGGGATTAACGGGAAAGGCCCCTCTTACCCTGTGGGACGGAGAGCAGTACGGAATAGGGAGTTGCCCAGCCAGGTACTGGAAAGACCCATGTTAGCACACCAGGAGGAGATTCTGGTGCCTTGGCATTCTACAGCAAACAGGTCTCCCAGTGCCTCAGCAAAAATAAGGGAAGCAGCACTACAAAGGGCCCCAGGCGGATAAGCACCTGGCAGCATTTGTCTGAAAGGAGCTGGAGAAAACAACCTAGAGGTGCCAAAAAGTTCCAGCCTTGTTGATTCCAGCCCAATAGCAGGTAAGCTGTCAGAACTCTATAGCCTCCAACTGCCAACCAGGAGGAGATCCCGAAGCCCAGGTCGTTGAGCAGGCAAATGCCAACAGCTGTACCTCCGAGTGCCGCAGTGAGGGTGGGGTAACTGGTGGGAACCAGCTCAGAAAACCACTAGGTGCCTCAGCATTCTACAGCAAAGAAGTCTCCAGTACCTCAACAGAAATAAGGGAGGCAGCACTGCAAGGGGCCTCAGGCAGATAAACACCTGGCAGCACTTATCTAAAAGGAGCTAAACAAAGCTAAAGGAAACGAAAAGCACAAAGTTCCAGCCCAACACCAGATAAGCTGCTGGAACCCTACAGCCTCCAATTGCCAATATAAGAGGCCCCAGCTCCCAAAGCCAGTGACCAAGACCTAGGCTCCCAACACAAGAAGCTTGGGTCAGTGCCCTCTGCTCCCCAGCAGGAGAGCTTAATCTCTGTAAAGGCCAGGGAATAAAGAAACACCATGAGTAAAAAGAAACGTAGATAGATTCTTATTATGAGAAGAGTGAAGATCAAGACAGAAATTCTGAAGAGGACAACACTGTCATCAAACTCACATCTGCAACATCAAAAGGGAATATGAACTGATCTGAAGCCCAAAAAGCCTTCTTAGAAGAACTCAAGAAGGATTTTAAAAGTCAAATGAGAGAGGTAGAGGAGTCCTTTAAAAGTATGATTGGCCAATTGGAAAAAAAGTACACTGAAGAAAATAAATCCCTTAAAAATACAATTGACCAATTGAAGAAGAAAGTACAAAATCCAACAGAAAAAACCAATATGTTAAAAATTAGAATTGAACAAATGGAAACTAATGACTATATGAGAGAGCAAGAATCAGTTGAACAGAAACAAAAAAATGAAAAAGTAGATGAAAATGTAAAATACCTCATGGGTAAAACAGCTGACATGGAAAATCAATCCAGGAGAGACAATTTAAAAATTATAGGCCTACCTGAAAGTCATGATGAAAAAAAGAGCCTGGACAATATCCTTCAGGAAATCATAAAGGAAAACTGCCCTGAAGTCCTAGAACCTGAAGGTAAAATAACTACTAAAAAAATCCATCGCTCCCCACCTGAAAGAGATCCCAAATTGAAAATGCCAAGGAATATAATAGCTAAATTCCAAAATTACCAGATTAAAGAAAAATTACTGCAAGCAGCCAGAAAGAATTTAAATATGGAACCACAGTCAGGATTACACAGGACCTTGCAGCCTCTACATTAAAAGACCATAGGGTATGGAACATGATATTCCATAAGGCAAAGGAGCTTGGAATGCAGCCAAGGATTAACTACCCAGCGAAAATGAGTGTGATTTTTCAGGGAAGGAGATGGATATTCAACGAAATAGGGGACTTCCAAACATTCTTGATAAACAGACCAGAGCTCAACAAAAAAATTTGATCTTCAAGTATGAGATTCAAGAGAGACATAAAAAGGTAAATGGGACAGAAAGATGCAATATGTTGTTAATAAGGGCAAAATGTTTACATCCCTACGAGGGAAGATGACACTTGCAACTCTTGAGAACTGTATTGTTATTATACCATGTTAAAGGAGTATACATAAAGGGGGTAGATATAAGTTGACTTTGATGTACTGATAAAAAAAATTTAATCAAGTGGGTTAAATGGATCCAAGTAAGTGGGTTAGTCTGAGCTAAAAAGATGTACTGAGAAAGGAGGAGGCAGACAAGGGTAAATTACATTATGGTAAAAGACACAAAAACCTATTAGGGCAGAGGTAAAGAAGGGAGGGGGATGAGCATTGTTTGAACCTTACTCTCATCAGATTTGGCTCAAGAAGGGAATAACATAATCAGTTAGGTATAGAAATCTAACTTTCACTCTAGGCAATAGGAGGCAAAAGGGGAAAGAAAAGTGAGGGGGGATAGAAGTGAGGGAAGAAGCAATAAGGGTAAAGGGGAAGAAAAGGGAAAGGGATAATAGAAGGGAGGTGGGACCAAAGGAGGTGCTGGTCAAAAACAAAACACTAGTGAGGGGAGGAAAGGAGAAAGGAGAAAGAAAAGCATAAACAGGAGGGAAAAAAGGATGGAGAAAAAGACACAGATAGTAATCATAACTGTACACGTGAATGGGATGAAATCTCCCATAAAATGGAAGCATATAGCAGAGTTGATTAAAAACCATAATCCTACAATATGTTGTTTACAGGAAACACATTTGAAAAAGAGTGACACATACAGGGTAAAGGTAAAAGGCTGGAGCAAAATATATTATGCTTCAGCTAAAGTAAAAAAGCAGGGGTAGCAATCCTGATCTCAGACACAGCAAAAGCAAAAATAGATCTTATCAAAAGAGATAAGAAAGGAAACTACATCCTGCTAAAAGGCACCATAGACAATGAAGTAATATCATTCCTAATCACATATGCACCAAATGGTATAGCATCCAGATTCTTAGAGGAGAAGTTCAGGGAGTTACAGGAAGAAATAGACAGCAAAACTATACTAGTGGGGGACCTCAACCTCCCCCTCGCTGAACTAGATAACTCTAACCACAAAATAAACAAGAAAGAAGTTAAGGAGGTGAATAGAACATTAGAAAAGTTAGGTATGATAGACCTCTGGAGAAAACTGAATGGGGATAGAAAGGAATATACTTTTATCTTGGCGGTACATGGCACATACACAAAAATTGGCCATGTACTAGGGCATAAAAACCTCACAATCCAATGCAGAAAGGCAGAAATAGTAAATGCATCCTTTTCAGATCATGATGCAATAAAAATTATATGTAATAAAGGGCCATGGAAAGATAGACTAAAAAATAATTGGAAACTAAATAATCTAATCCTAAAAAATGATTGGGTCAAACAACAAATCATAGAAACAATAATTTCATTCAAGAGAATGACAATAATGAGACAACATACCAAAACTTATTTGATGCAGCAAAAGCAGTTCTTAGGGGAAGTTTTATATCTCTAAATGCTTACATAAATAAAATAGAAAAAGAGGAGATCAATAAATTGGGCATACAACTAAAACAATGAGAAAAAACCAAATTAAAAATCCTCAATTGAGCACCAAATTAGAAATATTGAAAATCAAAGGAAAAATTAATAAAATTGAAATTAAGAAAACTATTGAACTAATAAATAAAACTAAGAGCTGGTTTTATGAAAAAACCAATAGAAAAGATAAACCTTTGGTTAATCTAATTAAAAAAAAGAAAGGAGAAAACCAAATTACTAATATCAAGAATGAAAAGGGTGAAACTACCACCAAGGAAGAGGAAATAAAAACAACAATTAGGAATTATTTTGCCCAACTATATGCCAACAAATTTGACACAATCTTAGTGAAATGGATATATATTTACAAAAATATAAATTGCCCAGATTAACAGAAGAGGAAGTAAAATGCTTAAATAACCCCATCTCAGAAAAAGAAATTGAATAGTCATTGTTGAATTCCCTAGGAAAAAAATCTCCAGGGCCAGATGGATTTACATGCGAATTCTATCAAACATTTAAAGAACAATTAATTCCAATACTATATAGACTATTTGGTAAAATAGGTGAAGAAGGAATCTTACCAAATTCTTTTTATGATACAAATATGGTGCTGATACCTAAGCCAGGAAGAGTCAAAACAGAGAAAGAAAATTATAGACCAATTTCTCTAATGAATATAGATGCAAAAATTTTAAACAAAATATTAGCAAATAGATTACAGCAACTTATCACATGGATAATACACTATGACTAGGTAGGATTTATACCAGGAATGCAGGGCTGGTTCAATATAAGGAAAAATATCAGCATAATCCATCATATCAACACCAAACCTAACAGAAACTGCATGATCATCCCAATAGATGCAGGAAAAGCTTTTGACAAAATACAACACCCATTCCTATTAAAAACACTAGAGAGCATAGGTATAAATGGAGTCTTCCTTAAAATAATAAATAGCATCTCTCTAAAACCTTCAGCAAGCATAATATGTAATGGAGACAAGCTAGAAGCATTTCCAATAAGATCAGGGGTGAAATAAGGATGTCCATTATCACCACTGTTATTCAACATCGTGCTGGAAACGTTAGCTTTAGCAATAAGAGAAGAAAAAGACATTGAAGGCATTACAATAGGCAAAGAAGAAACAAAGCTATCACTCTTTGCAGACGACATGATGTTTTACTTAGAGAATCCCAGAGAATCAAGTAAAAAACTATTTGAAATAATAAACAACTTCAGCAAAGTTGCAGGCTGTAAAATAAACCCACATAAATCATCGGTATTTCTATATATTACCAACAAAGCCCAACAGCAAGAGATAGAAAGAGAAATTCCATTATACTTACTGTAGACATTATAAAATATTTAGGAGTCTACCTCCTGAAACAAACCCAGGAACTCTATGAACACAATTACAAAACACTTTTCACACAAATAAAATCAGGTCTAAATAATTGGAAAAACATCAATTGCTCATGGTTAGGCCAAGCTAATATAATAAAAATGACAATTCCACCTAAGCTAAATTACTTATTCAGTGCCATACCAATCAGACTACCAACAAATTATTTTATAGAGTTAGAAAAAATAATAACAAGATTCATTTGGAAGAATGAAAGGTCCAGAATATCAAGAGAACTAATGAAAAGAAATTCAGGGGAAGGTGGCCTAGCCATTCCAGATCTTAAATTGTATTATAAAGCAGCAATTATCAAAACTGCTTGGTACTGGCTAAGAAATAGAATGGTGAATCAGTGGAATAGGTTAAGTATGCAAGACACAGTAGTCAATGACTATAGTAATCTATTATTTGATAAACCCAAAGACCCCAGCTTCTGGGATAAGAACTCACTCTTTGACAAAAACTTCTGGGAAAACTGGAAAAGGGTATGGCAGAAACTAGGCATAGACCAAAATCTCACACCATATACCAAAATAAAGTCAAAATGGGTACATGATTTAGATATAAAGGCTGATACTATAAGCAAACTGAGAGAGCAAGGAATAATTTACCTGTCAGATCTATGGTGAACAGAAGAATTCATGACCAAACAGGAGATAGAGAACATTATGAAATGCAAAATGGATAACTTTGATTACATTAATTTGAAAAGTTTTTGCACAAATAAAACCAATGCAACCAAGATTAGAAGGAAAGTAGAAAATTGGGAAAGAATTTTTACAACCAGTCTCTCTGATAAGGGCCTCAGCTCTAAAATATATAGAGAATTAATTCAAATTTATAAGAATACAAGTCATTCCCCAATTGATGAATGGTCAAAGGATATGAACAGGCAGTTCTCAGATGAAGAAATTAAAGCCACCTATAGTCATATAAAAAAATGGTCTAATCACTATTGATAAGAGAAACGCAAATCAAAACAACTCTGAGGTACCACATCACACTTATCAGATTGGCCAACATGACAAAACAGGAAAATGATAAATGTTGGAGAAGATGTGGGAAAATTGGAACACTAATGCATTGTTGGTGGAGTTGTGAAATGATCCAACCATTTTGGAGAGCAATTTGGAACTATACCCAAAGGGCTATAAAAATGTGCATACCCTTTGACCCAGCAATAGCACTTCTAAGGCTATGTCCCAAAGAGATCATTCAGATGGGAAAAGGACCTACATGTACAAAAATATTCATAGCAGCTCTTTCTGTGGTGGCAAAGAATTGGAAATTGAGAGGATGCCCATCAATTGGGGAATGGCTGAGCAAGTTGTGGTATATGAATGTGATGGAATACTATTGTGCTATAAGAAATGATGAATAGGCTGACTTCAGAAAAACCTGGAAAGACTTGTATGGTCTGATGCTAAGTGAAGTGAGCAGAACCAAGAGAACATTGTACACAATAACAGCCATGTTGTATGATGACTAATATTGATAAACTTAACCCTTCCTGGCAATACAAGGATCTAAAACATCTCCAGAGGCCTTGTGATGGAAAATGCTATTCACACCCAAAGAAAGAACTATGGAAGCCAAATTGTTATTTTTTTTCTCTTCTGTTGAGTTTTGTTTCCTCTTTCTGATGGTTCCTCCTATTGATTTTAATTTCTACTTACAACATCACTAATGTCAAAATATGTTTAATATGAATGTAAATGTATAGCCTATATCAGATTGCATGCCTTCTTGGGGAGGGAGGTGGGGAGGAAGGGGGAGAAAAATTTTAAACTCAAAAGCATATGGAAGTGATTATTGATAAATCAAAAAAAATTTTAAAAAAAGTGAAGTGAAAGGAACCAGGTAAACAATATATAGAAAACCAAAACCTGTGTATATAGAGAAGGGAGGAGTAAGGGAGGGAATGCTGTGTTAGAGGAAGATCTAACCCCCTTTTTTTACAGAAGTGGGGAATACTAAATACATTGCCAAAGTCAAATTATGCTTCCATTACTTTTACTGAACTGATTTCCCCCCCTTTCCTTTTTAATCTTTGATATAAGGCTGGCTCTCTGGGTAGTGGGGAGGGATATGTTTGGAAATGAATGTAATATAAAAACGAAAGGTATCAATAAAATGTGTTTATTAAAAAAAAATGGGACTTTGGTTAACTACAATGGCAATATGAGTCAACATTATCATATGGCAGGTCCAAAAACTAATTTAAACAATCTAACAACAATCCTCTATTAAGCTCATACTGTATGCAAGGCACCATGCCTGGTGCAGAGACAAAAACAAGGCAATCTTAGATTATAATAGCTCTCTTCAAGTATTTATAGGATTGTCTCATGGACAAGGCAGATGATGTGTTTTTCTTGCTTCCAGAAGCCAAAGCTAGCAGCAATGAATGGAATTTAAAGAGGCAGATTTCACCTTGATAGATCAAAGACTTCCCAACAAATAAAATTGTCCAAAAGTGCAATGGACAGACTGAGAGTTATAATGCAAACCCTATCACTGCTGTGGATTCTGTAGAGGGAAGTCCTGTTTATGTGTAGTTTGGACTAGAGCAGTGCTTCTTAGACTGTGGGTCCCAACCCCATATGGGGTTATGTAATTGAATATGGAGGTTGCGAAAATTTTGACAGCAGTAAAAGGTTTCTGAATGCACAATGACCAAAAATTAATTCAAAATCAAATATGTAATGAATCTGAGGTGTTTCTGGCAGTGCTTGCCCATGTTATATCATGCAACTTCACTGCAGCCTTGGTACTGAACAGAGCATTGACGATTATAAAGTCAAAATATCAATCAACTCTGAAAAACATTGAAGATGTTCTATGGTCTGCAGTATCAGATATTCAGCCAAGATTTAATTCTTTATGTAAAAAAAAACCAAACAAGCACATCTCATTAGTATGCAAATTTGCTTTCGTCTTTATTAAACAATAAAATTATATGTATACCAAAGAATTGTTTTAAAATAAATTTCTTTATGATTTATTGTCACTAAATGTTTGATTTGTATACGTATTTTATACCCTGGATATACCCTGGGTCATATAAAAATTTCTCAGGCGAAAAGGGGTCACGAGTGGAAAAATTTTAAGAAGCCCTAGACTAGAGTACCTCTAAGGTCTCTTCCAAATAGGAGATTCTGATTCTGATTCATGTCGTTGTTCTTTATATGACTTCCTCTGTTGACTCCCCTGGCATTGCTCAATCACATTATAGTTTTTCTTCTCTCTTTCTGATTACTCCTTCTTGATGTGCTGCCATTTTTTTCTTCTTCCAGCTGCCCCCTAAGTGTGGCATCCTACAAGATAATGACTTCAGCCATCTCTGTTATTTCCAGTTACCTAATCCCTTATGACTGCAGTTATTATACCTTTCCTTCCTTCTTTCCACTTTTCTGGTTCCCCTTTATCTGTTGTCTCCTTCCATTGGAATGTAAGCTCCTTGAAAGTAAGGATTATCTTGTTTGTTTGTATTTTTATCTCCATTATTCAGCATAGTTCCTGGCACACAGTAAGTGCTTAATAAATGCTATATTACCTATCTATCTATCTATCTGTCTGTCTATCTCTATCTATCTACCTTTACTATCCATCTCTACCTACTATCATTCATCTATCTATCTATCTATCTATCTATCTATCTATCTATCTATCTATC
>NW_020948739.1:2279142-2389437 GCF_900497805.2 Vombatus ursinus
ATCTATCTATCTATCTATCTATCTATCTATCTATCTATCTATCTATCTATCTCTACCTATTATCTATTATGTTTATCTGCCTATCTGCAGATGACTACACAATCTTTATCTTCAACCCTGACTAACATCCAGAATTCCATTTCCACGTCTCTCACTTTTTAGATTTGAATCAATCAATACTTGTTGGTTGGTTGATTAATTGTATCATGGGATCATAGATTTAAAGATGGGAAGGATCTTAGAGAAAGGTCACATAGTTTAGTTTTCTCATTTTGCCAGTAAGGAAACTGAGGATCAGAGAGGTTAAATGATTTGCCCAAGGTTAAAAAGTCACCAAGTAACACAGCTAGGGTTTGAACCCAGGTCATCTACCTCTAAATCCAACACTTTCCTCTGTCCATTTGACCTTCACCTGTTTGCCCTATTATTCATTACATCAAATTCAGCACATCAAGAAATTAAATAATCGCCTTCCCTACTCCTTACCCTCTGCAAACAAACAAACAAAACAAAACAAAACAAAAACCAAAGACCTTTCTCTTTCCCTAACTTCCCAGTTTCTGTTGATGGTACCACCATCCTCAGAATTAGCAGGGCCAGCAACACGAGAATTCTTGAACACTTCCATCTCTTCCCAATCAGTCACTACTGGCAGTGCACTGATCCTTGTGTGTCTCATAAAGTTGTTGTAAAGATAGGATTTTGTAAACCTTAAAGCACAACGTAAGTGGGACGCCTTGTAATTATACCCAGTGCCAGCCCTCTAGCTTACATTTCAGGAGTTTTTATCACAATCCAGTCGTCACCACTAGGCTCTTATTCTGTGTCAGTACGTTCTCTTGCTCATTCCCTGGGCATGTATAAAGTATATAAATATATAATTCATATGTAGTATAAAGAATATGTAAATATATAATTTGTATGTAATATGAAGTATTTAAAGTGTATATAATGTTTTACAAAGAACTTTACATGACATTTTGTATAGGATCCTTACAGCATTGTACAGTACAAAGAGCACTGGATTGAGAAGAAGACCTGGGTTTGAATGCTGACTATGTTGCCTATTACCTATGTAACCCTAGTCACTTTGCCTTTCTTTCTGGGTCTCAGTCCTTCTCTTGTAAAATGGAGTGTGGGATGGAAAGGTCATGTCCCAGGAAAATGAGTTGTGCTAGAAGGTCTCTAAGAAGCCCTTTTCAGCTCTAAATCTGTAATCCTCTACATCTTTGAAAAAAAATGTAGTAATATTTCTACTTTGCAGGTGAGAGATTAAGGCTCAGAGAGTTTCAGTGAATTGCCCAAAGTTACCCATGTGGTTAAGGGCAGATTTTACCCCAGCTTCTGACTCTTATTCCAGTGCCCTCAGAGGCACTGCTGTATCTCCCTTAGAATTTTCAATTTCCCCCAAAAACTGCTTATCTTTTGACCTGATGATTTCAGCAGAATCTTTCATGTAGGGATTCTTCTTTAATTAGTTGTCACTTGTTCCCCATTTTCTGAGAGAGATACCCTCCACCTTTGGTTGTTGCTAAGCCTGTTTATGTTTGTTTATTACCTGTAACTAGCAACACTGTGAAATGCAATTTCCCCAAATCAGCTGCAAGGTGACTATCCTTCAGCATCGGTTTTGCTTTTCATCCTTCCAGAGCCCCTGCAGGTGTGTTGATTGGGTGATGCTGGCAGAAAATCAGACTGCTCAGACAGGTGCTATTTTTTGTGATGTCAGCCTTTCATTGGACTTTTCCCAGAGACCTGTTTCTCTGCTTGTGTTTTTCAACTACCTCATTGTTTTCTTCACAGTTACTCCCTCGTATCCCCAGTGCTTAGCCCAGTGCCTGGCACATAGTAGTAACTAGCGAATAAATCTTTCCTTCTTTCCTTGAACCCAGGTCTTCCTGACTTTAAGGTCAGCCTTCTCTCCTCTATATCATGGTACACAGATATAACTTTTAAAAGAAAATTCTGGATGTGTCTTTCCATAATATTTTTATTAAAATTAAATACTTAGCTTACTTTGATATCATATGCTGGACTATATGAATGGTGGTTATGTTTAGAAAAGTAAGTATGGAAAATCATACTATTATTGCCTATTCAGTTGTCCTTTCTGGTTTTTTTTTTTGTGCTTGAAAGGAATTATTTGCAAAATTCTATGTGAATCAGTTGCTGGAAATTAAATTATTCCTATGGCTTCCTACATTGCTTTATCCATCAATTCTAACACAATTCTAAAATCAGAATTTAAATGATAATTTTTTTAGATTTGTGTGGAATGCTGTTAAAGACTGTTAAGGGGCCCCCTGAACTTGTCTTTTTGAGTTGTCATATTTTCCATAAACACTGGACCCAGAGCATGCAGGAGGCCCTGAATGTATCAAGGACAAACCACCCCCTCCCTGAGCTGACATAATGTGTTGTTTGCATCCCAAGTTGGACTCCCTGTGTGTCCTTAGGAGTCAAGACAGGCACTAGACAGTTTGCACTAGGCTTGTACAGCTGGGACCCTTGCAGACAAGCAGACCACCCTATTTTCATGGTCTAGTAGTTCCCAAGGGAAAAGAATGTGGCTTTTGCCATTGCCTTGCTCCTCCCCTTCAGAAGGGGTTTTGTCCTTTTCCTACCTTTACTGTCCCTTTAGGTAAAGATTTCTGGTATCTCCTCCTCCCTTTGTCCTGCTGTTATAAACATGCAAGCTTCTGTATGGATCGAGAATTCTTTGTGTTCCACATGCATGTTCATTTCTCTTATAATAAACCTGGTTTTTGGATAAATTTCATGAAGTTGTGATTGCCTGTTGACAATACTATATTTTTAATTGCCTGAATCTCAGTAAACCACATATGAATACAGGAAGACTTTGTGATTTCTTGCTAGGACCTCTACTTCTGTGACTCAGTAGATAAATCCTAATCTGTGACTTGTAGATAAGTCCTAATAAGTTACTGAGGTTAAATGACTGACTCCAGAACCCCTCAGTTAGTGAGTACATGAGGTAGCTTTTGACCTAAGTTCTTAGGCATTACAGTTCCAGCATTCTTTCCACTATGCCTGATGTGGCTTGGAAGATACATTATTACAATGGAATTACATTGGAAAGGATGGTAGATTTGAGTCAAAATTTTGTTCAGTCGTGCTCGACTTTTCGTGATCCCATTTAGAGTTTTCTTGGCAAAGATACTGAAGCAGTTTTCCTTGTCCAGCTCATTTTACAGATGGGGATACTGAGGTAAACAGGGTTAAGTGACTTGCCCAGAGTCACACAGTTATTAAGTTTCTGAGGCCAGATTTGAACTCATGAAGATGAGTGTTCCTGATTCCAAGCCCAGTGCTCTATCCATTGTGCCACCTAGCTGCCCATGAAGTCAAAATATCTTGGTTCAAATCCCACCCCTGCTGCTTGGTACTTGTGTGACATTGTGCCTCTCTAAATTGGTTTCCTTATCTGTAACATGAAGAGAGATGCCTCCTAAGGCCCCTTTCAGATACAAATTTATGATGATGGGATAATTTGCTTCACATACATGAAGGTAGTAAATAAATCAAATGGAATTATAGAATTTTCTACTTAATCCAAGAATTAAAGCATTAAACAGGTTGGTAGTACTAAATGTGGCAGACAAGATGGGAACTAGACTCCATTGTAACATATAAGAACAACAGAAAGCTTTTTGAGACTTAAGAATAGTGTGTACGATAAAATATTTTTTAACTGAAAAAAAGAAAACCTTTAAATTTTGAATGTTAGAACAACTAATTGCAATACTGTATAGAATATTTGGGAAAAAAGGTGAAGGAGTCTTACCAAATTCTTTTTATGATACAAATATGGTGCTGATATCCAAACCGGAAAGAGTCAAAACAGAGAAAGAAAATTATAGATCAACTTCCCTAATTAATATAGATGCAAAACTAAAAAAAAAAATATTAGTAAATAGATTACAGCAACTTTTCCCAAGAATAATATACTATAACCAGGTAGGATTTATACCAGGAATGTAGGACTAGTTCGATATTAGGAAAACTATCAGCATAATTGATCATATCAACAGCAAAACTAACAGAAACTACATGATCATCTCAATAGATGCAGAAAAAGCTTTTGACAAAATACAACACCCATTCCTATTAAAAACACTACAGAGCATAGGAATCAATGGAGTCTTCCTTAAAATAATAAATCCTTCAGCAATCATCATATGTAATGAGGACAAGCTAGAAGCATTTCCAGTAAGATCAGGGGTGAAATAAGGATGTCCATTATTACCACTGTTGTTCAATATCATACTGGAAACATTAGCTTTAGCAATAAGAGAAGAAAAAGAAATTGAAGGTATTAGAATAGGCAAAGAAGAAACAAAGCTATCACTCTTTGCAGGTGATATGATGATATACTTAGAGAATCTTAGAGAATCAAATAAAAAACTACTTGAAATAATAAACAACTTGAGCAAAGTTGCAGGCTATAAAATAAACCCACATAAATCATTGACATTTCTATATATCACCAACAAAACCCAACAGCAAGAGATAGAAAGAAAAGTTCCATTTAAAGTTACTACAGACATTATAAAATATTTAGGAGTCTACCTATCTAAAGAAACCCAGGAACTCTATGAACACAATTACAAAACACAAATAAAGTCAGATCTAAATAACTGGAAAAACACCAGTTGCTCATGGGTAGGCTGAGCTAATATAATAAAAATGGCAATTCTACCTAAGCTAATTTATTTATTCAGTGTCATGCCAATCAAATTACCAAAAAATTATTTTGTAGAGTTAGAAAAAGCAGTAACAAGATTCATTTGGAATAACAAAAGGTCCAGAATATTGAGGGAACTAACGAAAAGAAATGCAGGGGAAGGTGGCCTAGCCATTCCAGATAAAATTGTATTATAAAGCAGCAATCATCAAAACTGCTTGGTACTGGTTAAGAAATAGAGTGAAGAATGAGTGGAACAGGTTAAGTATGCAAGACACAGTAGTCAATGATTATAGTAATCTATTATTTGATAAACCCAAAGACCCCAGCTTCTGGGATAAGAACTCACTCTGACAAAAACTGCTGAGATAAATGGACAAGAGTATGGCAGAAACTAGGAATAGACCAAAATCTCATGCCATATACCAAAATAAAGTAAAAAAAGTCTACGATTTAGATATAAAGGTTGATGCCGTAAGCAAACTGGGAGAGCAAAGAATAGTTTACCCATCAGATTTAAGGAGAACGGAAGAGTTCATGACCAAACAGGAGATAGAGAACATTATGAAATGCAAAATGGATAACTTTGATTACATTAAATTGAAAAGTTTTTTGCACAAACAAAACCAATGCAACCAAGATTAGAAGGAAAGTAGAAAATTGGGAAAGAATTTTTTACAACCAGTCTCTCTGATAAGGGCCTCAGCTCTAAAATAAATAAAGAATTAATTCAAATTTATAAGAATACAAGTCATTCCCCAATTGATGAATGGTCAAAGGATATGAACAGGCAGTTCTCAGATGAAGAAATTAAAGCCTTCTATAGTCATATAAAAAAATGGTCTAATCACTATTGATAAGAGAAATGCAAATCAAAACAACTCTGAGGTACCACATCACACTTATCAGATTGACCAACATGACAAAACAGGAAAATGATAAATGTTGGAGAAGATGTGGGAAAATTGGAACACTAATGCATTGTTGGTGGAGTTGTGAAATGATCCAACCATTTTGGAGAGCAATTTGGAACTATACCCAAAGGGCTATAAAAATGTGCATACCCTTTGACCCAGCAATAGCACTTCTAGGGCTATGTCCCAAAGAGATCATTCAGATGGGAAAAGGACCCACATGTTCAAAAATATTTATAGCAGCTCTTTTTGTGGTGGCAAAGAATTGGAAATTGAGAAGATGCCCATCAATTGGGGAATTGCTGAACAAGTTGTGGTATATGAATGTAATGGAATACTATTGTGCTATAAGAAATGATGAACAGGCTAACTTCAGAAAAACCTGGAAAGATTTAAATGAACTGATGCTGAGTGAAATGAGCAGAACCAGGAGAACGTTGTAAATAGTAACAGCCATGTTGTGTGATGACTTATATTGATAGACTTAACCCTTCTCAGCAATGCAAGGATCTAAGACATCTCCAAAGGCCTCCTGATGGAAAATGCTATCCACATCCAAAGAAAGAACTATGGAGTTTGAATGAAGATCAAAGCATACTATTTGCTATTTTTTCTTCTTCTGTTGTGCTTTGTTTCCTCTTCCTGGTGGTTCCTCCTATTGGTTCTAATTCTTACTTAGAACATCACTAATATGAAAATATGTTTAATAGGAATGTATATGTATAGCCTATATCAGATTGCATGCCTTCTTGGGGAGGGAGGTGGGGAGGGAGGGAGAGAAAAATTTAAAACTCAAAAGCTTATGGAAGTGATGGTTGATAAATTAAAATAAATTTTAAAATTCTGGATAAAAAAAGAATAGTGTGTACCATAAAATGCTTTTTAACTAAAAAAAAATGAAAACTTTTAAATTTTGAATGTTATTTGGATATAGTCATTTCAGAATGAATTATTTTTGCTTTCTGTAGGTACACCTAAGACATGTCAGTTGTGTTAATTGGTATTTTAATTTCTATTTTAAAAGAAATTTTAAAAAAATCTTGTCCCCAAAGTTAATGGTCAACAATTTTTGTGCTGAAACTGAGTTTTCAACTCCATCTTGTTCTTTGATGACTGAAAATTTTCATCATTACCTTTGTAATCATTTTTATCTTCCTTTATCTCTTCTGATCCCCCTTAAGGCTTTGTTGATTATTTCCAGTTTATCATATGTGTTTCTTGTTTGCACATAGTTGTTTGCATGTTTTCTTTCCCATTAGACTGTGAGCACCTTAAGGGCAGTGACTGTCTTTTACCTTTCTTGTATCCCCAATGTTTAGCAAAGTTCCTGGCACATAGCAGCCCCTTAATAAATTGTTGACTAAGATGTTCTAATTTGTGTGGTTTATGGTCCTGTTGTGTTTCCTATTTTTGAAGGGCAAACTAAAGGTTAATGCTTTTATGTATGCACATTGTTTCCACTCAGAGAAAATGAAGTGAATAATAAAATGGCTGCTTGTAAGTTTGGTTAGTAAGTTTTGTTTTTTTTACTAAAGTTGTAAATGGCAAAAGTATTATTGAAAACATGGTAGCAATCACACATTAATCAGAAAGTAATTTAAACTTTCCATTAGAGATTGAACATATTCCTCAATCATATGTTACTATTAAAGAAACCAAAGTCAGTTCATTGAGTAATTATTCAGTGCCTACAGTAGATATGCCTAGCGCTTCCCAATATTTGAATGAATCTGTGATCTCTTGGGTTTGGGGGCCTCCTGCCAGTAATGCAGATGCCAACCTATCCATGCCTACTCATCCTGTGCAACTTCTATCCATGTTCTCCCATAAATTGCTGCATGGAGTCCACTCAAAATGCTAGAGGGTCTTCCTTGCTATCTTCTGGTCTCACAAGAGTATTAATGGAAGACTCTGGCTACCTACCCTTTCCACTTGACCAGCCCATCTTTGTATCACACAGTTCCTTGTTGACATCTTTTTATTCCTGTCTTCTAAAATTCTGTATAGGTCATATGCTGCAACCTGATCACACCCACCATGCACCTCTCCATTTTTCTTTCTTTGGAGACTTATATTCTGTGTCTTACTACCGTACAACAACAATGGTAGAATGTTGGTGTTAAAAAGATGAGCTTGTGTTTTCCTGAGAAGCTAAGGGTCATTAAAGAAGCTTTGCAATTCCCCAAAGGAAATCTAGCCAACCTCCTCTTCTCTTTCTATTCAACTCCACACCCATCCTCATTTCAGCTGTGCGTGGTCTGTCCCAGACCATGTGTTCTAATGTCTGTTCTCCTAGGACCATCATAACTAACTGTGGGAGCACATCACTAATAGGCTGGCCAACAAGTGAAGTTTTTTTTTGTTTTTTTTTGTTTTGTTTTTGTTTTAGCCATGGTAACCCATGAAACAAATAAAAATTTTAAGACTATTCTTAATCCTATGTGGCTCCTTTCTAATTTTGCCATGATATTGAAAAGGCATCTGAGGCTAAGAATCACATAGTTTTTAGACAGTCAGATTTTTATTTAACTCTTGGTACTCGAAATGTAAGATCCATGCTCAATGATTAAACAGCACATTGCTAAAGGGGATGAATCACACTGCTCTTGATTGAACATTAAGTCATAACCACTCCCATTATTAGCTAGTTACTAAGACATGTAAAGGAGCTGTAGAAGAGTGTAGTCAAGCTATTTGTTGTTTTTGACAATCAAATCTTTGAAATGCAGATGTTGTAAATGAATGCATTGTACTTTGAAGTCAATCAGTCTGGTGACAGGCTTTATTAACCACCTACTCTTTGCCAGGCATTACATGTATCAGGTTCTGGAGAATCAAATATGAAAGTTAGTCCTTGCTCTCAGAGGAGACTAAGGAAGAGGAATGAATATCTGGAAGATAATTTGATGTTTGCTGTTTACTTCTGAGGCTAAGAGTCTTACATTATGTTGTTCCTTTCCTTTTGATTTCTGTAGGTGAGAAATACCTTTAGACACCTAAACTTTACAATAATGTTGGCACCTAGTAAAGACAGTCCTCTCACTATTTACAATCTATGGGACTTCCTTGCATTCTCAAAATGTGATAGCACGCTACCATTTTACAAAAAAAGGGGACCAAAGCTCAGAGAGGTTAGAAATTTTTCTGGAGTTACACAGTTAATAAGTGACTAAGGCAGGCTTTGAACTCTGGTTTTCCTGATTCTAAGGCCATTGCTCTAGCCCCTTTGCCATCTAGCTGCCAATACAGCATGGTTTATGTGAAGTTGGCATAGAGAGTAACATTGTCCCCTGCTTAACCACCCATTCCCCAGGTGAAGTTCCCCTTTCCCTTTTTTTCAAATTCCTGTTTCATTCAAGGACCCCATGCAACCAGGAGACTCAGAGGGAAAGGACTTCTGTGTTTCTCTTTGCTCAAATCAGTAAAGGCAAAATGCCAGTTGTCTACCAGTGTTGAATTTGGACTATATTAGTCATCTCACTCTATACAGTGCTTTTCTTCCCAGCTGAAGAGAAACTTCCCATCTGAAATACTCATTTCAGATTCATTCACTTTTACCTCCTTGCTGCACCTTGTATCTAAAGTTCTATTTGAGAATGCCACAATTATGTTATTCCTTGGCATGCAAATTCCCAACCAGTTATTCAACATCAAGATACAACTCAGTTTTGTTTTGTTTTTTTTGCTTGCCTTCATGTGGTATATGATGTTTTCAAAGGAAATAAGTTCTGTTGGCTTGAATTATGCTTCCCAAACAAGATATTTTAGGGTATTTGTCGCATTTCTCAGTAATGGGTACTTGAGAATGAATCTCTCCATAATTTAAAGTGACAAACAATAATGATTGCTCCCAAAATAGCATCTATCCATTGAAGCAACCTGTATGAAATCTACTTACTGTACCCATGTGCCCAAAAGGAACCTTTATTGGTGAGAACTGAAATAATGCTGAAGACCAGTCTTTAAAATAGATAAGACAAAAATTTAAAAAAAGATGAATTTAGCTGAGAACAGTTTCTTCATTGCTTTTAAATATTTTCTTTTTATTGCAACCTTAAACAATAAACATGAGTATTGCCATAATAGAAAAAAAGGATTATATATAAAACAATGGAGCTCTATTATGTAAAGCTTGGATTTACTTTTTAAAAATATTAATAAAGTTCAACACAGTGTCAGTACTGCCCTATTTGTTTGTTACTTTCTGAACTTTCTTCTGCTCTCTTCTCTGTATTTTTTAGTGTTTCATTGACACTCTTTTATAGTATCTCTATTACTGCCTAGTCACCTGTCTCCCACAATGTTGTGCCCCCAAAATACATTGATAAATAAATAAATAAATGAATAAAGGAACGAATGGAAAAATAAGAGCAAACTTTCCCTTTTAACAAGTATAGTCAAGTAAAACAAATTCATACATTGGCTATAACTGAAGATTTATGCCCAATTCTGCCCCTCTAGTAGATTACCTCTGTGCCAAGAGGTGGGAAGGTTGTTTCATTGTCATTCATTTGGAGTCATGATTGGTCATTCCACTGATCACAGTTCTTAAGTTTTTCCAATATGTTTCTTTCATATTATTATAGTCTTTGGATAAATTCTTCTTCAAGTTTTGTTCACGTCACTCTAAATAGGTGACAGTATTTCCATTACATTCATATGTTGCAATTTGTTCAGCCATTTTCCAATTGATAGCCACTCACTGTAGTTCTCTGCTACAATGAAAAGTGATATCATAAATATTTCTATGCATATGAGTCCTTTCTGTCTTTGACCTTTAGTAATGGTATAGGATCATGGTATATAAAGTTAAATACTTTTTGGGAATAAGTGCAAACTGTTTTCTAGAATGGCTAGTCCAATGCATAGGTCCATCAGCAATGCCTTTATTCGCCTGTATTCTCTCCGCTTTTCCACACTTGATAGTTTACTTTATTTGTCATCTTTGTCAGTCTCATGTGTATGAGGTGGAAGTGAATGGTTTTAATTTGCATTTCTCTGCTTAGTGATTTAGAACATTTTTCCCTTATATGGTTGTTGATAGCTTGTATTTCTCCATTTGAAAACTGCCTTTTTATATGCTTTGACCATGTAACTATTGGGGAATAGGTCTTGTTCTTACATATTTATATAAATTCCAAATCTATACATATGTATGTATAGTATGTAGCAGGTATGCATATAACCTGTATATATATATATGTGTGTGTGTGTGTGTGTGTGTGTGTGTGTGTGCATACATACATATAGGCTATATACATTGTGTATGTTATCAGACCTTTATCAGACAAGTTTGCTAAAAAGGTATTTACCAACTAACTGTTTCCCTTCTAATTTTAACTCCATTGATTTTTTTGTTTGGGCAAAACCTTTTCAATTTTATATGATAAAAAATTCTGTTTTACATTTTATCTCTTATGATCATATCTGTCCCTTGTTAGCCAATAACTCTCTGCCTAGATAGAGTTGTAAAAGGTACTTCCTTCTTTCTCCTATATGACTATATACACATACATATTGTGTCCATTTGGAGTTTATCATGCTATAAGTTGTGAGACTTTTGTCTTGATTCATTTTCTACCATACTGCTTTCCATCTTTCCAAGGAATTTTTTTCTTTACCCAGTAGTTGACATCCATCAGTTTATGAACCACTTTGCTACTATGGTTGATAGCTTTTGCCTCTGCTGTATCTGATCTGATCCACAGATCCATTTGTCAGTTTTTTTGAACTAGTACCAAATTATTTTGAGGGTTATTGCTTTATACTATATCTTCAGATCTTATTATTCTGGGCCCCTTTGTTTCTAACTTTCTTCATTACCCTTGAGATTCTTGACGATTTGTTCCTCCACATGATTTTTGTTATAATTTTGATTAGTTTTATAAAAATAACCCTTTAGCAGGTTAACTGGTATGGCACCAAATATGTAAATTAATTTAGAGACCATTGACATTTTTATTATATTGGTATGGACCAGTTGAACAGTTAGTATCTCTTTAATCATTTGAGTTTTCCTTTTATTCTGTGATGAATATTTGTAGGTATATTCATATAATTCCTGTGAGTATTTTGGCAAATAGACTCTTGTATATTTTATAAATTCTGTAGTTATTTTAATGGGATTTTTTATTCTATCACTTCCTCCTGAGTTTTGTTGGTAATAGTAAGAAAGGCTGATGATTTTATGGGTTTATTTTACATCCTACATACTTTATAGAAGTTATTAATATAATTAATTTTTATTTGAATCTCTAGTGTCCTATAAGTGAATTATCATATCATCTTTCTTATTTTTGATTGAGTTTAGCTAGAAATAACCTAAAGACAAGTTGTTATCTTGCCACTTTTATATTTTATGTTTTGGAGGCTGTTGCACAAGTAGGTAAAATGACTGCTTTTTGTAATTGAAAAAAAGTATTGGATTTAAGCTTGTTTCTAAAGAGTCACTAAAATTATCTTTGGAATATCTCTGATAGCTGACAGAACAATGGGAATGATATGTGCCTCATCCTGTTCCTACGTAGTTTTAATTTCTTTTGCTGGTCCCTATATTTTAAAGTCTTTTCATTGGATGTAGTTTGGAGATTATGAGTGCACAGTATGGCAACAGCTATTAAGCATGTTATCCTTAATTTTTTAATGGATCATGTTATGTTTTGGAAGTTGTGAGCAACAGTCCTATCTATAATCATGCTATGGATTGAATTTGATTTATTGTATGTGTAGTACATGGATTTTTTTCTCTGTTAATTGATTAGGGATAGTGAGTTTCTGGTATATAATTCTAGTCACCTGATCATGACTTTCTGGGAATTTAGTAGATGCTAACTTTTTTGCAATCTGTAGTGGTACATCACATAGTTTCCACCATTTCATTGTATCATCTGCATTGATGGACAATCCCAAGTTTCTTAAGGATAATATTTCTGTAATATCAGGTGACACTGACCTGAGTCTAAATCATGATCATATAGTCTTTCGTTTCAATGAGTTTAGTATTCCTTGCCTTGTCAATTGGTGGGGAAAGGGGTAGAGGAAGGGATAAAATCTGGAATTGAAAATAAAATAAAATGGTATTAAAAAAAACTTTTCTGGATGCCCATCAGTTTGAGAATGATTGAACAAGTTATGGTATATGAATGTAATGGAATACTATTGTGCTATAAGAAATGATGAACAGGCAGACTTCAGAAAAACCTGGAAAGACTTAAATGAACTGATGCTGAGTGAAGTGAGCAGAGCCAAGAGAATTTTGTACATAGTTAACAGTCACAATGTGCAATGATTAACTTTGACAGACTCATCTTCTCTCAGCAACGCAAAGATCCAAGACAACTCCAAAGGACTCATGATAAAAAATGCTGTCCACATCCAGAAAAAGAACCATAGAGTCTGAAGGCAGATCGAAACACATCATTTAATCTCTCTTTTTTCCTTTTTTTGTTTGTTTCTTCTTTCTTGTGGTTTCTCCCATTGATTCTAATTCTTCTTTACAACATGACTAATGTGAAAATAGGTTCGATATGAATGTATATGCAGAGCCTATATCAGATTGCATGATGTCTTGGGATGAGGGGAGGGGAGAGATAGTGAGAAAATCTGAAACTCAAAATCTCATGGAAGTGAATGTTGAAAACTAAAAATAAATAAATTAATTAAAACAAACTAACAGAAAAAAACTCTCCTCTATTTCTACAAATCAGCATGACTTAGCCATTTGTTCCACATTTCTTTGTCAATACATTATTGAGTGAATTTATGTGGGTGTTGTCCATGGAGCACCTTTTGATTTCACTCTTGGATGGAGCTCTGCTGCTTCATAAACTCTATGTGGAGATAAAGCACATTGGGTTACATTCAGCAAATTAAATAGTGTATACTTGTTGGCATCTTTTATTTTTTCTTTGGGAAATGGTCTGTTCCAAAAGTGTGTACATAATTATTTGCATCTTGTTTCCTCTCACCCCCATTTGAATGTGAGCTCCTTGAGGGCAGGGACCATATTTTTGCCCTTCTTATCCTCAGCACTTACCACAATAACTGGTACGTATTCAATGCTTAATAAATCCTTGTTGATTGACTGTTGATAGAGAAGATATTCATCTTTTTATATCTGCCTTAAAGTGAAGGGCTTTGAGTTTCATTAATGGTTTTTGGGTTTTATTAGGGTAAATGAGGTGTTCAAAGAAGATTAACATGTCTGGTGTGAGGGCTTGCCCAGCCCTTATAAGGGTTGCTCATTCATCTTTGGTGGCCATCTGACACTCAGCTCTCTCACCTGTGGCTCCAAGAAGCTCTAGCATGCAGAGCAGTTGAAACAGGAACTGTGGAGCACCCCAGGCCATTGCCAGCTGTCTTGATTTTTGTCTCTCCACTGGTCTTTGATGACTCAGGAAGAAAGAGTGAGGCTGATGACTGTGCAACTCTGCCTCACTTACACGAGTCAAGGCATCATCCTGTGATGTCATTGGTGTGCTTAGAAAAGGAAGGACTCACAACAACATGGGTTTTGTTAGGATGCTTTCTAAATCCATTATAGTCTGTTTTAAGATTCTGAATGTGTCCATTAACACTGGTGCTATATGGTGTTAAATTGTTTTACATGATCTCATTGAACTAAGACCTTTCTCCTTGATATCTTTGTGCTCAATGTGTCCTACCTGTGGAAGACTGAGGTATTTGTAATTATCACCTTTGGTCATTAGTTTGATTTGATCTCTGGATTCACTCTTAAAGCTTATTGTATTGTTAGCTTGTTCCTCTCATCTTTATTTGCTAGGGTTCAGATAGGAATAGTCCTGGGATAAGTCACTATCTTTCTATTTTTATACATTTAATATTTTATGGATTTTTGCACAGGTATATAAATAACTGCTTTTAGTAGAAAAAGATAAAACATAAGCTCATCCTCTCTCTGTACAATTCCAGTAACAGATAAGACAACAGAGATGATGTGCATCTGATAGTGTTTGCACATAGTTTTGAATTCTTCTGTTAGGTCTCTATATTTTGAAATACTTCATTTCATATAGTTTGGCAAGTATGAGTATTCATCATGGTTACATATTTTGAAAACATTGTCCTTAAGTTTTTTATGAATTAGTGCTTTTTGTTGTTGAGTCATTTTTTCAGTTGTATCTGACCCCTCCTGACCCCATTTGGGTTTTTTTTTTCTTTTGGCAAAGATCCAGGAGTGGTTTGCCATTTCCTTCTCCAGCTCATTTTACAGATGAGGAAGCTGAGGCAAACAGGATGAGGTAACTTGTCCAGGGTCACACAGCTCGTACGTGTCTGAGACCAGATTTGAACTCAGGAAGATGAGTGTTCCTGATCTATCCACTGTGCCACCTCGCTGCCCTGGGATCAGGGCTAAGTTCTGGCAATTGTAGGGAACATTTTGGTCCTTAACTTGATAATGGTCTCTTTCCAATATAGTTCATTGATTCAATTCTCCAGGAAATTCTGAGGATTTTTTTTTCGTAGAAAGAAAGGAAATAAGCATTTATTAAATACTGACTATGTGATAAGCACCCATGCTAAGTGCTTTACAGATGTCATCTCACTTAATCCTCACATCATCCCTGGGAAGTAATTATCAGCTTTTTAGAGTTGAGGAAACTGAGGCAAACAGAAGTTTAGTAACTTGTCTAGGCTCTCAGGTCTAACACTTATTCAGTGTCTGAGGCCAGATTTGAACTCGGGTCTTCTTGACTCCAGGCCCAGTGCTCTACCTACATGTACCACCAGGTATGAGGATTTCTCATTTATTAATCTATAGAAGATTGAGTGCTGATGATACATAATTCTAACCACCAGATCATGTCTTGCTATGTAATTAATAAGTGCTAGATTTTTACACTAAAGATAAAAATGTGTAACTTTTTTACACATTTATGAATGTGTAAAGTGATGCATTATACAGTTGCTACCTTTTAATAATAAAAATAATGATAGCTAACATTTATATAGGGCTTACTTTGTGCCAGCTTTTCCAATTATTATCTCATTTTATTGTCACAACAACCCCAGGAGGTATGTGCTATTATTATCCCCATATTACAGATGAGGAAACTGAGGCAAAGAGAGGTTAAGTGATTTGCCCAGGATCATATAGGTAGTAAGTGTCTTAAGCTAGATTTGAACTCAGTTCTTTCAGACTCCAGGCCTAGCTTTCTATCCACTGCACTACCTAGTTTCCCCACAGCTTGTCCTTTTATAATCAAAATTTAGATAACAACTTAAATAATTGTATCCACAATCTATATAATTATTAGATAATAACCTAAATAACCTGACTTTACATCCTGGCTCCTTGAGGATACCCATTCTCTAATTTCTGATGCCAGTGTCCAGATCCTGAGCTACCATTATAAACCCCTCCTGTTCCACAAGCAAATACACAGCTGCTGAGTTTAATCTGTTTAATACTTCTCCCTTCTCCCCTGCCCCACTTCCTGGCATACTGTTGGCTGAGTTCATAGGAATCTTGCCCCTGGAATGCCTTTTGGTTTTGTATCGTAGCAATTTCACAGGTTCCATTTGGAAATATACCATTTCAGTTTCAGATAACTCCAGTGGAATGCACCTATTGTTAGTCTTTCTTATTGTTCAATAAGATGTCTGCTTGTTCTAGAAATATTTCTATTGATTTTAACCTGTTTATCACATGACTTTAGAATGTCTATCCATCCTCTTCTTTATCATTAGTGCAGAAATGTTAATTGTCCTATAGCTACCTTAGAGTGAGAGACCCTATCCTTTGTTAATACTATATACAGTAATATATATGTACATTATATATATATATACACATACACACATACATACATATACATACACACATACATTTTATACACACACATAGATATATTATTTATACATATTTAGAATTTTTGTTAGGCTTCTTTTTAAATCTCTTATGGTCTACTGTATATTTTCAATAGTATATTAAGACTGGGATTGCATAGGTGTTAATTGCTTTACATATGTTCTTCCCATTCAGCTTTGATTTCAGTTAGAATCTTAATATAATCAGCCATGGGCTTCTTCTCAATGTATTGATGCTCAGAGTGTCTTACTTGGAGGGGACCAAGGTATTTTTAGGAATGGCCTTTATTCATTGGTTTGATAGGCTCTCTGGATCAAAGATTGAAGCCATCAGTGTCCATCTTTCCTTAGTATAAATTAAGAATTTTATCCTTGTATTCCGAGTTTTATTTTATTTACTTATTTTATCCTTGAGTCAAAAGACATGTACCATCTTTGATAGCATTATCTATAATTAATCAAATTAATAATAAGATGCTCTTTATACCACTGAGATTTATTACTATTTTTACCATTATTGTTTTTGTGGTATTTTTATTATGATCATTATCATTATTATTATTGCTCATACAGTAACTCAGTTCTAGGTAATGGCGATTTCAAAACAAAACAGAGTAGTCCCTGACCTTGAACTGCTTACATTCTATTGGGGAGATACAGTAGATAGGTAAATGTAAGGTAATTTGAGAAGATGGCAAATATTTTCAGCAAGGTATATCAGGGAAGATTCTATGGAGGATATTTTCTCAGTGACCCTTCAACAAGATAACACTGCAAAGTGACAAGTCTTCCTTCTCAGAATATGAATGCTAGATAGTCATTTAGCCCTTCAAACCAGTCAAACTTGTTCACCTTCAATTTAGTTTAATCCGCTGTGTTTCTATTTCAAAGACTCTAACTCTGCTTTTCTCAAACGATTGCTTACAAGCCATCAATGCTGTTTAAAATCCACTTTCCCCTTGTTAGATTATGTTTGACTGTTCTGGATAATTTATTCTTGGGAACAAGGCATTTTTCAAAAATTTTCAGTATATTATTTCATTTTTTATTAATTTCACATGGATTATAGTCCTACATGATTCTGATTATATTTCCTAGAAGTGTGTTCTATCTCTTCTTTGCTACCTGTAGTATTTTGTCTTTGACATAGTTTCTCAGGAGACTGATACTCAGATTTTTGAAAGAGCTAATTCTGGGGCTTGTGTCTTGTGCCATCCTATGGATTCTGTGTCACTATAGTATGGTAACTCTTTGGCTCCAGGACTTCTGAACCTTCATCATTTCCCAAAATATTGTATTCAGGATTTGGCTATTTGTTGTAGTTATGGTTGCCGTTGTTGTGACTGCTGCTGCTGCTGCTATTTTTAGTGATGGTCTTTCATCATATTTTTTTCTGGGAGACTAATGATCCTTAGATGATCTCTTTAAGATCTTTTTGTTCGGCTCAATTTTTTTTTTTATTTTAACTGTCTCACAGAATCACAGAATTTGAGAATTGCAAAGGAATTCAAATGACATCTCCTTCAACCCATACATAACAAAAACAAAAATCCCCATTACAACATAGCCAGTAAGTGATCTTCCAGGCTTTGCCAGTGAGGGAGAGCCCACCACTTCCTGAAGCAGCCCACTCCACTTTTGGCTAGCTTTAATTGCAAGAACATTTTCCTGATATCAAACCAAAGTTTGCCTCTTCCTACCCATTTCTACCCAATGCCTCTTGTTTTGGCTTCTGAATTTTGATGCTTCTGAATTTGTGATCATATTTCTTAATGTTTTGGGCTCCATTTCCTCTATCTTTTATGGTGCCTACTACTTGTAGTTTCTGTTCCAATTCCTTTAGAACTTCTCATTCTCTGATTCTACTCCTTATCTTTTCTCTCATCTCTTTTATTGACCATCTAATCGATCTTAGGTTTCTGTAGCCCTTTGAATTTTTTTCTGATTGTAGGTATTACAAAATTATTCTCTTCTGGAATTTTCTCCTGGTATTCCTCATGCTCCACAATATTTTTTCATTGTATTAGGAGTTGTAGTAGACAACATTCCAGTGTCATTCAACAAATTTGACAACCAGTGCATTGTAGGGTCTTAAGATGATTGCATAATACAATTTTAAGGACCTGTGAATGTTTAGTATTGAGAAGACTTAGGTGAGTAGAGGGCAATGACATGATAACTGTGTTGAAATATTTGAAGAACTTATTTTCATGTGGAAGAGGGATTAAAATTATTCTTGCCCCCACCCCCTCTATTTGATTGGCCAGAGAAGGCAGAACAATTGGAGGAAGCTACAGACAGGAAAATTTGGGCTCAATTTTAAGGTATAACTGTTTAAGAATTAGAGTGGTCTGCAATTAGAATGAGGTAGGTTAGAGGTGTGTGTCTACTCATTAGCTATGTTGTACCGGAGATTCTTGGTCAGGTACAAATTAGAACCGATCATGTCAAACGAAAATTTCACTTAGAGACTGTTCACTCTGTGTTGTGGCAGGCTAAAAAGCAAAGATCTGAATTCACAGGGGCAGTTTTCATACATAGGAAGCTGCTTGCTCTACTGTGTACAATGTTTTGGTCTGGCTATATCTGGAGGAGTGCATTTATTCTGGGCACTACATTTTAGGAAGGACATTTTAAATCTAGAGCCATTCCAAATTGCAGAGGCAGCTAGGTGGTATGGAGGATAGAGCACTGGGCCTGGAGTCAGGAAAAGTTGAGTGCAAATCCAGGCTCGTACACTTACTACCTGTGTGTCCCTGGGCAAGTCACTTAACCTTTCTTTGCCTCAGTTTCCTCAAAGGTAAAGTGGGAATGATGATGATGATGATGATTTATAACAACACTTATCTGGCAGGGTTGTTGTGAGGTTCAAAAGAGATATTTGTAAGGTACTTAGCACAGGGCCTGGCACATAATTAGATCTTAAGAAATGCTTATTTCTTCCTTTCTCCCTATTCTAAAGAAACTTGACTAAGATGGTGCAAAGACCGGAGACCATTCTATGTTAGGATATTTTGGAAGGTATAGGGATATTTAGCAAAGAGGAAAGAAATCCTGTGACAGGAAGAGAGGGACAGACATGAAAGCCCTCTTCAAATATCTGAAGGACTGTTATATGAAAAGTACGAGAGGGAAAGTATTTATATAGTGCCTACTATGTGCCAGGCACTGTGCTAAGTGCTTTACAAATATGATCTCATTTGATCTTCACAAAAACCCTGGGAGGTAGGTGCTATTATTATTATCCCCATTTTACAGTTGAGGAAACTGAGGCAAGGAGAAATTAAGTGGTTTGCCAGGGTCACACAGCTAGTGAGTGTCTGAGGCCCAATTTAAACTCAGATCATCCTGATGCCAGGCCCAAGGTTCTATCCACTGTACCATTTAGCTGCCTCAAGGGGATCAGAATTGTTCTGCTTGACCAGGAGAACATTGTGCACAGTAACAGAAACACTGTGCGATGACCAACTTTGATAGACTCAGCTCTTCTCAGCAATACAGTGATCTAAGACAGCTCTAAAAGACTCATGATGGAAAATGCTATCCACATCCAGAGAAAGAACCATGGAGTCTGAATGCAGATAGAAGCATACTCTTTTCTCTCTCCCTTTTTTTCTTTCTTTCTCGTGGTTTTTCCCTTTGGTTCTGATTCTTCTTTACAACATGACTAATGTAGAAATATGTTTAATATGATTGTACGTGTATAGCCTATATCAGATTGGTTGTCATCTTCGGAAGGGGGGGAGGTAGGGAGGGAGAGAAAAAAATTTGGAACCCAAAATCTTTTAAAAGTGAATGTTGAAAACTGTCTTTACATGTAATTGGAAAAAATAAAATACTATTAGAAAAATAAAAGGTATTTGGCATCCAAAAAAAAAGAGTTGTTCTGCTTGACTGAGGGCAGAACTAGGAGCATTGGTTTGAGATTGCAGAGATGCAAGTTTTGGCTCCATGGAAGAAAATCTTCCTACCCTTTTTAACCTTGCTTGGGTTGTCCAAAAGCAAAATTAAATTCCTTCTGCAGTATTGGGTACTATGGACATAATAGGCACTGACTATATATATATATCTATGTATATATATATATATATAGATATATATATATAGATATATACACACACACACATATATATACACATACATATATATACATGCACATATATATGTGTGTGTATATATATACACACACTCACACATATATGTATATATATACATATATATATATACATATATTTGAAATAAATCCTATCAGGTCTTCAAATAGAAAAACTGACTGTATTTTAGAGATTTTTGTAGGTGTTTTGCACCTGTTCAGGTACAGATGGGTAGAACTATATGAGATTTATTTGAATTCTGTAATGTTATAATTTCATTCTGTTGATTTGGACTATCATTATAGGCCCCTGGGTTCTTTTGTTTGGGATTCTGATATTATTACCTACCTCTCTTCCCCACCAGCTTCATCTCAGATGCAGTCTATAATTTCTCCAAATCCAGTGATTTCTCCCAAACATTAATAGGAGAAGTGAAGGGCAGAGCCTTATGTCACCCATTGAGTCCTTTTGACCATCCTATGGAGGTGGTCCTCATTCTTAAAGGAATGGCCAGAGAAGAAGCTTCTTATGTGGGCTTGTGAGTTGAAAGCGGCCTCAAAGTTGGAAATGGAAATGGTAACCCTATTGTAGTAAAAATCTCAGTTGGAGAGCAAGCTTTTCCAATAATTCAATTTCTTATTAAGGATTAAAATTTGAAATCACCTATAGTTTAATTCTTGCTTTTTGATAGTCTTTCTAAAATATAATAATTTGTGCTCCTACCTCATTGAGAACAGTTGTATTTAAGATATTTTATTCTTTTTTAATGATTTGGAATCTTACAAGACCCCAGGACCTCATTCTGAGCATTAGTTGTTATTCTACAGCACTTTAAACATTGATATGGAAAGTGCAGCAGATTGGGCTGAATTTTGAGGTTCCCAGGGAAGTATCCTGGAACTTTATTGTTGTTAATGATTCATTTGGAAGAGAGATAAATTTGGAGTCGGAGGACCTGGGTTCAATCCCAGCTGCCCCACTTACCATTTGTGTGGTCATAGGCAACTCACTTTACCTCTCTTTCCTCAACTGTGAAATGATGGGATTGGATTCGATGGCCTCTGTAGTCCCTTCCTGTTCGTGCAGGCTTAGAGAGTAACTTGTTTGCTTTTCTGTTTTTTGCTTTGCTGTTTATCAAAGTGGAGGACAGAAAAAAATACTCCCACTCAGTTGGAAGAATACATCGTGTGTGTATGTGTGTGTGTGTGTATGGGTGTGTGTGTGGATGTGTGGGTGTGATGCCTGTTCAAATATGTGCATTTGAACTGGTCATCATTTTTGCTTTAAGTTCTAATTAGCACTGAAAGGCTGGGAAGCTAGCTAGCTGGCAACATTTAAAAGAGAATCAAATGAAAGAAGCTAAGATATTTAGGTTCAGTTTAGCTTTTGCAAAGAGAGAATGGGACCCCTTAGAGCAGACTTAGGGTTAGAGCTACGGGGTAGCATTTTTGTTGCCTCGTTTTTCACACATGCATTCACAACTAAACTATTTCCTCACCCATAGAAGACTGAGGATTATGTGTTTATGATTTTTCTAAGTCTCTCATTTCTCAGTGTGGCATCGAGTCAAAGCTGCAGCAGGCAACAGATTGAGGTGAAGGTGGAATCATCAGAGGGTAACCTTATAAAGCTGTGAATTATTATCTTGAAGATAATATGGTTCTTTGTCATTTTCACCCTGCTTGCTTTCAAAGAGTTCTGGTGCTGATTCTTACTCAGCAGTCTTTGAGTAAGGGAATGGGAAAGCCTTTAAGCATTTCTTATGTGTCAGGCACCATGCTAAGCTCTGGGGAATCATACAAGCAAGAAATATAGTCCCTCCCCTCAAGAAGCTTATATTCTGTTAGAGAAAAGCACCACATCTAGGGGATGTATGGCCCAGAAGCAGTGTTTAGGTAGGGTTGGTTTGATTACTGTTCTCCAAGCTAGAGTAGGAAGGGGTATGGGAGGGAAGAACCTGTGCTTCATGGTGTGAAATGGTTGAGAAACAGAGTGGTTGGCATGAGTCCAGGTTACCTGTGGTAAATAGTTAACAAACAGAAGCCCAGGGAACATAGTAGGAGCTTTGAGAGCTAGTTTGGAGAGGGTGGATGGAGGATGATAGCATGGATTCATGAAGATGGCCCAGAAGTAGATGTGGATAAACTACTTTGCGTCTATTTGAAAACTTTGAAATATTGCATTTAAATGTGTCCAAAAGAAATGTTTGCAAAAAATAAAAATTTTTTATATCTCCAAGTGTCTTAGCAGAAGGTAATGTATTTCATCTAATCCCAAAGGCCAGAGCTGATTAAGACAGTACCAGTTTTAGGGAAATGGAGATGCAATATAGTTTATAGATGGTAGAGGGTATGAGAGAGATCTTCTCAGAATATAGAAGTGGAGAGGTGAGCTGAGAGGAAAGCCTTTTTTAACTAGGAAAAAGATCATACTATGCTTCCCTATTAGAAAAAAAAAGATATAGATTGTAGTAAAAAACAAACTCAAGAAGAATAAATAATGTGATATGGCATCTTCCTCTCAAAAAAAAAAACCAATGTAATCTTGGGCTGCATTAAATAAAACATCTCTCGGAATATAATGGTGTTCATCCAATTGTACTGTGCTCAGGTCAGCTTCCTGCACTTCTCCCTGCCCTCATTCTGTTAACTAAGCACCTGGCTTCTTACTCTCCTGAGAAAATTGAGGCTTTTGACTGTGAGTTTTCTTTTCTTCTCCTTTTGTCATCTCAAAATGCCTTTACATCATCTTCCTCTGTCTCCTCCTTTCCCCCAGTTTCTGATTATGTGGCTCTTGTCCTTGACACAAGGCCAACCCTTCTACATGGTTCTTGGATTCCATCAGCTTTCATCTTCTCCAGCAGATTGCTTTTCCTTCATCCCCCACATCCCTAATCTTTACCTATCCATTTTTTCCCTACTGCTTTAAATATACCCAAATCTTCCTCATCCTTTAAAAGGGAAAAAACAAAAACAAAAACAAAACAAAACCTTTCACTAGACCAACCCATAGGAATCAACTTGATCAACCAACCCATACCAATCAATAAGTATTTGATGGTAAGCTTGCAAAGAAGACTGAGAAGGAATGGTTAAACAGGTAGGTTAGAGAGTAGTGTCATGAAATTTCGGAGAGGAGAAAATGTCCAGGGGAAAGAAGGTAGCGAATAGTGCCAAAATGAGAAGAGAGGTCAAGTTGTTTGAAGGCTGAAAAGAAGACCATCAGACCTAGAGATTAAGAATTAATTGGGCTACAAACCAAATCAATGACCAGATTGACCAATTAAGAATTGATAACTTTGGAAAGAACTCAAATGAATGATATCAGAAGCCAAATTACAAAGAGTTGAGGAGTGAATTGAATGAGAATAGAAGAAATGGAGGCAGTGAGTATAGATAACTTTTTTTTTCTAGGAGTTTGGCATAGAAAGGAAGAAGAGATGTAGGAAGTTGAGGGGATAATAGCCAATTAATTCTTAATTAGATCTGTTGGTTAGCTTGAATTATTGACTAATTTTTTTCACTACTCTTTTAATTTTTTTTATTTTTAACATTCATTAAAAATGTTTTTTGAGTTCTCAATTTTGTGCTTTCCTTCAATATCTCCCCCATTCATTAAGAAAGCAAGCAACATAACAATTATATATGTGTGAAATCATAAAAATATATGTGAATATTAGCCATATTGCAAAAAAAAACAATAAAAAGCAAGAAACATTTTAAAAGTAAAAAAAAGTATGTTTCAATCTGTACTCAGAATTCATCGTATCTCTCTGTAGAAGTGGATAGCATTTTTGATCATGGGTCTTTTGGAATTGTCTTGAATCATTGCCTTGATCAGAATAGCTAAGTCTTTCATAGTTGATTCTCATAACAATATTGCTGTAACTGTGTACAGTCTTGTTGTTCTGCTCATGTCACTTTTACATCAGTTCATATAAAACTTCCCAGTTTTTTCTGAAACTGTCCTGCTCATTATTTCTTATAGCACAAGAGTATTCCATCACAGTCATATACCACAATTTGTTCAGCCATTCACCGACAGAGGGGCATCCTCTTAATTTCTAATTCTTTGCTGCCACAAAAAGAGCTGCTATAAATTTGTACAAATAGGTCTTTTACTCTTTTCTCTCATCTCTTTGAGATATAGACCTACTTCTGGTATTGCTGCTGAGTTAAATGATATATGTACAATTTTATAACCCTTTGAGCATAGTTCCAATTTGCTCTCCAGAATAGTTGGACAAGTTCACAACTCTACCAACAGTGTTTCAGTGTACTTATTTTTCCATATCCCCTCCAACATTTATCATTTTCCTTTTCTCTCATGTTAGTCAATCTGATAGGTGTGAGGTTGGTACCTCAGAATTCTTTTAATTTCTTTAAATCTTGTTTTAGTTGTAGAGCTTATTAGCATAAAACATTTATGCTAATACTAGTCAATTTTTGTGTTAAGCTGTTTTAACAGGTAGCTCTATTTTTTAAAAGTATAATTCAATTAAAAAAATCCTAATCCTTTCCACTTAACTACATCAGAATTCAGACTGCCTAACAGCATCCAAGGCCATAAACCAGGCACCACCATTTGCCTGTGATCAAGGTAGACTATCATCAGGTGAAGTACTTAAAACACAATAAAGAGCTGCCTAAGTGTTGACCTCATAAACCCAAATCTATGAAATGGCAGTTACTACCTTTGCTTCCACTTCGATGATAATCATTTTAATTAACTTCAGTTTTGGAGAGGGGAAGCTAAGGCAAAGTATTCCTGGGCTTTGTAGAGGTCTAAAATTAGCTTGTCTCTCCATCATATTCTTTTTTTTTTTTTAATGTAGTAATCCCTCATCAAACTTCAGGGTCGAATAGCAGCTAATTTAGATTAATTTCTCTTGGGCATCTCCTCCTTCATTGCACGTCATGACATTTCATGTTTTTCAGGCTCCTTTCTTTGCCTTGTCACTGACTCATCATTTAGCAGGGCTGGTTGGTAGGTTGTATTTGAGAGCTCTTTTAGGGAGTGACAGTTCTCCCTGCCCAACCTTGGACTGTGCAGAAGCCGCAGCTTTCCGAATATTCTTTGTGAGTCAAGGTACTGAACCTTTAAAAGCTAATCATCAAGTTTTAGCAGCTAATGGCTTTTGAGTCTTGTGAGACTAGGAGTGTCACTTCTGGTCCTCCTGAAACTCTGTCATTTAATCAAGAGCTTGGAAGTTAAGATTTATTGCATTGCATTTCAAATGCTTAAGACAGGCTGACTTCCCTCTCCTCCTATTTTATGTCATAGTGTATGTATACATAATGTGTACGTTTTCTTAGATTCTCATAGAGCCTGTATAAACATCATTTGTCTAGCATAGCTATGCTAAATAGTGTCGTGGGAAAATGCTGGATTTAGCATCAAAGGAGGGACACAGGAGGGAGCAGAGGGTAGACGTTATGGAGAGGTGAATTTAGGCTCAAGGTCAGAAAGAACTTGCTGACATTTGAAGTTGTCCAATAGAGAAGGAAATGGCAAACCACTCCAGTGTCTCTGCCAAGAAAACCCCAAATGGGGTCACGGAGAGTTGGACACCACTGAAAAATGACTGAACAACAATAGTGAAAAGGGCTTCCTCAAGATGTGAATTCTCTGCCTTTGGAGATCTTCAAGAGATTATGTTGTATTAAGGCTTACTTTGGAGGTATGGGTTAAATCAGCTAACCTCCTTGAGCTTTAAAATGCTATGATTCCCTGCTTTAGATTCCCATCCTATCTCAACTGTTTATATCCTGTGTGATTTTGAAGAAGGTGTTTAATTTACATGGCCCTCAGTCTCCTCATTTGCAAAATGAAGGCCTTGGACTGGATGACATCTGAAATCCCTTCCAGCCCTAAATGGGATAAGAGATGAGAAGGCACCAGGCTTCGTATGTAAAGATAGTATTATTTTGGACAAGTATGTGCATCAATGAAATACTTATTATTTGTTCTAGCCCTTTTGTGGCAAGAGAGAGATGTTCAGGGATGGGGGCAGCTAGGTGGTGCAGTGGATAGAGCACCGGCCCTGAAGTCGGGAAGATCTGAGTTCAAATCTGGCCTCAGACCAAACACTTGACACTTCCTAGCTGTGTGACCCTAGGCAAGTCATTTAACCCCCAATTGCCTAAAAAAAAAGAAAAGAAAAAAAAGAAAAAAACAAAAAGAGAGATGGTCATGGAGGTTTCCTCTAGAAGTTTCCAGCCTCGATCACCCAAGAGGAAACATAGAGATTATGATGAGAAATTGTCTTAAAGTGATGCAGAAAAATAAAAGACTATTGTGAGAAGCATGAGGGTCAGTTAGCATTTATTATGCACTTACAATGTGCCATGCATTCTGCAAAGCATGAAAGCTACAAAGAAAGGTACAAATATGGGTCTTGCTCTCAAGGGGTTCATATTCTAAAGGAAAATGGTGGGTTACACTTGGAAAACTGGCTGTGCCTTTCAGGAGGACCTTGTTTCCTTTGACTGAATTGTTAGGCCTGTTGTGCCAGAATCTTAGGGCTAGGAGAGCTTGATAGGGTCGTTCTCAGGTCATACAATTAATTCGCTAAACATAAAATAAATTTATTAAACATAACATTATTTAATGATAATAGCTAGCATTTATATATTACTCTAAGATTTCTGAAGTGTTTTAAAAATATTATCTCAGTTTATCCTCACAATAGTGAGGTAGGTACTATTATTATCCCATATTATATATGAGGAAACCAAAGCAAACAGAAGTTAAGTGACTTGCCCAGGGTCACAAAGTTAGTAAATGTCCAAGGCTGGATTTGAACTCAAGTTTTTTTTTCCTGACTCTAAGCCCAGCACTCTATCCACTTGTATTACCTAGATGCTACCTGTGTGACACATGGCAAGTCATTTCATTTCTGTCTGCCTCAGTTTTCTCAACTGTAAAATGGTAATAATAATAGCATTCTCCTCCCAGGTTTGTTGTGAGGACCAAATGAGATGATATTTGTAAAGCTTAGCATGATGCTTGGCACATTACAGGCATTTAACAAATGCTTGTTTCCTTCCAAAATTACCATTGATCTCTTGATTATGGAATCTGATGTTCTTGTCTCAGTCCTTCTTAACCTTCTTGACCTATCTGATTTGATACTGTTGACTACTCTGTCGTTCCAGATACTTTCTCATCTCAGCATTTTCATGCCACTTTTTAATCTTGGTTCTCTTCTTACTGGGTTGACCTTTCCTTCTTAGTCTCTTTTGTTGTATCATGCCCTCTAATTTTGGGTGTACACTAAAGCTCTCCTGCTCCCTCTTCCCTTTCTAGACCATCTTGCTGACTTCATTTGTCTCCCACAAGTTCAGTTACTATCAAATGAGACAACCAGGTGGCATAATTGTGAGAATGCCAGACTTGGTCCCAGTTACACCTGAGTTCGAATCCTGATTTAAATGCTTACTAGCTATATGAGCCTGGGCAAATCACTTAAACTCTCTCCACCTCAGTTTTCTCACTTGTAAAATGAGGATAGTAATAGCCCTTATTTCACAAGGTTAAGAAGATCACATGAGGTAATACATCCAAACACCTTGCATTCCTTAAAGCCTTATATAAATACTAGTTATCATTATTGTTAGCTCTATGCATCTGAATTCCATATATGTGTACATATGTGTGTATGTGTCTCTAATCCTATTCTCTCTCCTGAATTCTGGTCCTACTTTATGGGGAGACTATTGGCAGTTTCAAACTGAATATCTCAAAGACATCTCAAACTCAACGTGTCCAGAACAGAACTAATGATCTTTCCCTGTAAAATATACCCATTTTTGTAAGTTCTTTGTTTATGGTGTCATTTCAGTCATTCAGGTTCAGAACCTCCGAGCCATCCTTTACACCTTACTCTCTCTTACTGTACATTTAATCAGTAACCAAATCTTGTCAATTCTACTTCTGCCTTTTTTTGCCTTTCTTCCCTTTTCTCCATTCCCAGAGCAGCACCCTAGATCAGGTCCTTAGTTACCTAGGACCTGGACAAATACATCTAATTGCCCTTCTTGCTTCAAGTCTTTCCCCTCTCTAACCCATTCTTCATACAACTTCCAAAACTATATTTTTAAAGCATAGGGTCTGACCAGGTCACTCCCCTACTAGGTAAACTCTAATGGCCCTCTTTCACTTCTAGGATCAAATATAATCCTCTTTTGGGCATTTAAACTCCTTCACAACCTAGCTTCAACCTACCATCCTAGTCTTTTCATGTATTAGTCCTCTTACCACACTTTATGAGCCAGCCAAACTTAAAGTCTTGCTGATTCTATGACATTCCATCTTCTATCTCCATTCTTTTGTACAGGTTATCTCCCATGCCTCAAATACACTCCCTTCTCACCTTTGCTTCTTAAGACTCCAAATTTTCTTCAAAGCTTCTTTCAGATATCACCTCCTACATGAGACATTTCCTGACCATCTGCCAGTGCATCCCTCACCCACTCCAATTAACCTTTATTTATTTTGTATATACTTATATGTAGACAGGTTATCCCTCCTGATAAAATATAAATTTCTTGTGGTCAGAGACTGTTTAATTTTGTATCTATACCTCCAATGCCCAAGATAGTGTGGCACATTTCAGCATTTAACAAATGCCTTTAGGTTGATTGAATGTTCTGGCCTAATCAACCAAATAAAATTTAATCTAGGTTACAAATGACTTCCAGGATTTCAGAAACCATCCTAGGTCCAGAAGAACTCTGAGACTAATTGTAATGGAATGAAAGTTGGGGAGAAAAAGCAGTAGGGCTGATGTGAAACATTAATATTTTTATAGAACTTTTAAAATTATTCACAACAGCTTTCATCACAACAGCTCTGTGATGTAAGTATTATTTTCCTGTCCATTTTATAGATGAGGAAACTGAGATATGGAGCATCAATTCATATTATACAAAGCTTAAATGGATGTAGGAGGTATGATGATAGCTAGCATTCATATAGCACTTTAAGGTTTGTAAAGAGCTTTATGTATGTTACCCCACAACAGCTCTAGGAGGTAGGTGGCCTTATTATCTTCATTTCATAATGAGGAACTGAGCCTAAGAGAAGTAAGGTGACTTGCCCAGGGTCACACAGCTAAGTAAATGTTTGAGGAAGGGTTCAATTCAATTCTTCCTGACTCTGGGTTCAACTTTCTCTCTACTTTGTGACCTCACTACCCTAAAAGGTTGGGCTAAATCTCTAGGGTACTTGAGATAGCTAAGCACCATAAGATCATACATTTAGACCTAGAAGAAAAACTCGGGAAAAAAAAGAATATAATATCCTTCCATTGAATTATATTTTCTTTTATATATGTGCGTATATATGTGTATATAAAACATATATGATGATATACGCATATATACATATATTATAGATATGATATGTGTATCTATGCACATATATATCTATACACACATAGACACATACACATATACATTTGTATGCATACACACACACACACACACACACTACTTCTAAGGTCCCATGGTTGCTAGGACTAGGGTGCAAGTTCTTTGACTCTATGCCCAGTGCCCTTTCCAGAAGCCCTTAAATTCTTTAACAAGTGATTTCTATGCTCTGTCTTGCTCATCTTGAGTTGTAAAGAGTCTTATGTTTTCTCTCATATTTCTATGGAATTTAACTAAAAGGGGAGACAAAACTGAGTGTTGGTATTGTTAGCTTAATGGTGTAGTGGAGAGAGCACTGGATGTAGAGTCTGGAAGACCTACATTCAAATCTTGCCTTAGGTGTTTACCTGGGCAAATTGTCAACTGTGATACTTTTTGATAAAGTAAGGGATTGAACATGATAACCTCAAAGGTCCCTTTTAGCTCTAAATCTATGTAATTCTGTGATCTAAGGGAAGGAGTTCTCTCTCTTCTCTCTCCTTTACTTTCCTCAGTTCAGGAAACTAAAGGACCATCACTGGGAAACAGTCCTCCCATTTCTCTCATTTTCTCATATGGGGCAGTCCATCCCATTGGATAGTCACAGGATACTCTTTTCCCTTGTTTAAGAGATCATCTCCTATTGCATCCAGTCATTACCGCTGTTCCAAACCCCACTGCCTTCATTTTATCAGAATGATTTCCTCCCACAGACATTCTCTGTTTCCCTATCCCCAAATCAATTTTTAATCCATTACAGCCATTTTTCTCTCCAAATGCTTTGCAATCCCATTTCGTAAATCCATCAATGGCTTGGCTTTCTTGAGCCCCAGATAAATTAGGTTCCCTCATGTTTTGTCTTCATCTATCAGTTCAATAATGCACTAAGAGATTTCAACCAGGAACAGGCATGATTTTCCTTTCATGAAGCAAATCTGATTCTCCCTCCTGCACATAAGAGAGGGGGCAGGCTGGACTAGCCTTACTTAGCACTTCTCCCAGGAGCACCTCATCAGTCAGTGCAAGCTTTTGGAGAAATGGCACATTTCCTTTTGAAAGTGATATGTGTGCTTAGGGCTAGCAACACCCAAAGGCTCCATAGCACAAAGCCTGGAGATAAGGAATCTATAGGAGTGGGAAGTCCCAGTTTTGCTTTCTACTGGGGGGCCTATTTCTGTTCCACAGACATGCATCTCTTGTTTGCATAGGGAAATATTTGTTTAAACTAAACCACATTTGTCTATGCTGAGTAGCAATTAAAATATATTCACCAGCATTTTCTTGCGAAGTAAGGGTTCCTATTAGATGTAAGAAGTACAGTAGATACAGCCTTGGTTTTGAAGTGAGGGGATCTGGGTTCAAATTCTACTTGTGGTTCAGGTATAATTCCTACTGCTAGGGAGACTGAGGTTGGTAGATTACTTACTGAGTTTCAGTAGGGCTAAATAAAACTCATCTGTGTCTACATTAAATCTTGTACCAATAAAATGAGCCATGGGAAGCTAGTGGCCAAAAGACTGCCCAAGAAAGGGTGAATTGCTCAGGTTGGAAACAGAATGGGTCATAATGCTCATTCCAATCTGTAGTGGGATTGAAGCTAAGGGAGATAGGGAGACCTACTTTAAAAAAAAAATCCGGTTCTTATGCTTACTACCCCTGTGATCTTCACTGAATGTCTCTGAACCTTGGTTTCCTGATTATGAAAACTAAGCAATCCATGCCCTCCAACAGCATAATTCTAACAAGGGAGATAGCATGTACACATGCATGCATATATATATATATATATGTATTCATACATATGTATGTATATAGCTATATACATTTCTGTGTATGTGGATATACATATGCAGTGTGTATATATGTATATGTGTATATATACATGTATGTATATATCACATAAAAGGTCATTTGGCGATGGAAGGCACTAGTGTCTATGGGGGGGATCAAGAAAGCCTATGTATAGAAAGTGGCATATTAGTTCAGTTTTGAAGGAAATTAGGCATTTTAAAAGATGGAGGTAAGAAGGGAATGGATTCCAACCATGAGGGATAACCAGTGCAAAAGTATAGAGAAGCATCATGTGTAAAGAACAGTAAATGGGCCATTATGCCCAGCTGTTCCTATGAGTTATAGAGAGTCACTGGACTCAGTTGAATAGGGGTTGGATTGGGGGAGATACACAGTCAGAACTGAGCTTAAAGGAAAATCACATTAGTGGTTATGTGTAAGAGAGATTGGAACGGGGAAAGACTTGAGGCAGAGACTAAACAGGAAGCTATTGCAGTAATCCAGGTGAAAGGTGATGAGAGTCTGAACTTGGGTGGTCTCTTTGTAGGTAGAAACCAGAGGACAGGGGCAGCTATATGGTGCAGTGGATAGAGTATCGGTCCTGAAGTCAGGAGGACCTGAGTTGAAATCCAGCCTTAGACCAAACACTTGACATTTACTAGCTGTGTGACCCTGGGCTTAAACCCAGGTCACTTAAACCCAATTACCTAAAAAAAAACAAACAAAACAAACAAACAAACAAAAAAACCCAAAAAACAAAAAACAAACTGGAGGATAGATGTGAGAGATATTATGGAACTAGAAACAAGAAGATTTAGCAACTGGTTGTTTAGATATGTCTGATGAGTAAGAGTGAAGAGTCAAGGATGAAACCTTGACAACAAGACAGCATGACTCAATGGCTAGAGTACAGGACTTGGAGACAGGAAGACCTTGGTTTGAATATTATGACATTAGCTGACACTAACTGTATGACCATGGGAAAGGCACTTAATCTCTCTGAGCTGAAAGAATCTCTCTTAGACTTCATTACTAAATTATAGATAGGTCATGAGTGTGTGTTTTGTTTTTCCTAGGCTGCTAATTTTGCTTTATATCACTTTACATGTCTCCCCATATTACCTCGCCTTCTTCATATTTGTTGTTTTATGGTACCATATGTAAATATACACATGTGTATCTATATTACATGTATATCTATATCCAGACTTATGGTTTCATCAACAGAGGGAATTGCCAGAGTGGAAAATCCCTCTGCCACTCATACTTCTCTCTAACTTCAAGTCTTGGAGAGTTGCCTGGGGCATAAAGAGGAATAATGATTTGACCTTGATTGAAGTCAGTCAGCTACTATGTGTCAGAGGTAAGACTTGATCCCAGGACTTCCTGAATCTAAACCCCAAAGTCCAACGCATTGCATCTCAAGAGTTATATTCTTTAATTTATACAGCCATTTCCTAATTATGGGCAGAGGTTGTTTTCGGTCTTTTTTCTATTAAAGAACAACTCTGACTATTTCAGTGTAGCTAGTTCTTTCCTTTTTAATGACATCTTTAGATTTTTTTTCAAACAAATTCCTCCCCATTAAAATGGGCTCTGTAGCAGTGGGATGCAATGAAAACTGACATGGAATTATAGGCCTCAGTGGGACCTGCCGAGGTCACCTTATTTCTTAGTCATTTCTTTCCTTTCAGGATTCTATTCTAAACATGAATTGCTCCTATTTTAAAAATCCTATAAGTAATAGGCTTCCCCATCTTCCATTGTTATGCAGTCCTATGATTAGATACCTCCCTCTGGAAATTTTTTCCTTTTATGAAACCTAAATTCTTGTTGCTGTAGTTTAATCCCCCTTTCTTTGTTCTTATTCTCAGCTGTTCACCATCTTCAGAGTGCCCCAGCAAATTTAAAAACCATTATTAGACCGTCCTTCAGCCTGTTCCATCTATAGGCAAAATAAGTTGAGTTCTTTCATCTTTTCTTTTCCTTTATAGTTCATAGTCTTCAGCCTTTTACTGTTCTTCATTGTTAGGAATTTGAGGATTTCCCCTGTGGTCTGGGAAATGCGTCATCACTTGAATTTCATAGTATAAATAACCCTTTCTTACCTCCTGAAATGATCCAATTCAGTATGATCAAAGTATTCAGTCTGGGGGAAAAACAATCAAGGACACCGGGTTTCCCAATTTCTAGTCCATGATAGAATGTATGTAAAAGAAAATACTCTCTAATAAATGTAAAATCCTCTGGCTCTCAAAGCTCTTTACAACCTACCCTGCCCCTCCTTCCAGTCTTCTTACACCTTATACCCCAGCAGGTATTCTGTGGTTCAGTGACATTGACATCCTTGCTATTCCTCAAACAAGAAACTCCTTTTCCAGCTCTAAGCATTTTCACCGGCTGTCCCCCATTCAGGGGATGCTCTCCTCCTGGCTTCCCATGGCTTCCTTCAAGTCTCAGCTAAAATCCCATCTCCTCTAGGAAGCCTTTTCCAACCCCTTTTAATTCTAGTATCTTTCCTCTCTTGATTATTTTCTATTTAGCCTGGATATAGCTTATTTATGCATAGTTGTCTCCACCATTAGATTGTGAGCTACATGAGAACAGGGAGTATATTTTGCCTCTCTTTGTAGGCTCAGCACTTAGCACATGTCTGTTACACAGTAGGTACTTAGTAAATGTTTATTTCCTAACTATCTGACTGATTGACATGGTTTAGCAAGTACTCCACTTATCCCATAGTCTGTCCAGTAGATCGTAGCCATAGTAATAAATCTGTATAAGTAGCAGAATTAAGATGCAGAATATTAAAAGCCAGGTGTCAAGTCAGTCAGTCATTCAAAATATAAGTATAAAAACAGAGGAAGCATGCATGCACTGAAATCCTGTGTGTGAAAGCTTTTTTCAAGCAATTCTGGCTTCTTGTTACATGTGGTTTGGCATGAGTGACCACAATCAACTCCGTTAGGTGCTAAACTAGTGCATGTTGGAAATAAAGGGCAAGTATAAATGAGATTGGTAAGAAGAGAGGACCACACAGCTTGGTCTCTGACCAGGAGCAAATAAGACAAAAACAGGAATGATGGTAGGAGGTTGAGGGCAGGAATCTAATAAATAGTCTACAAGAGGGCCTTAGGAGAAGGATAGAACCTCTTTTCTGTTCTGTTATTGATGGTTCTGGAGAAGGTGGCCCCATTCATGCTTCACTTGGTCATTAAAAGGATTGATATTAAGTGAAATAATGGAGATCTCCTAACAGACTTGACTATGGACTTGTATGATGTTAGAATTGAAAGGGACCTTAAATATCTTAACTTGCCCACTTTATAGATGAGCATACTGAGGCCTGTTAAGATGAAGTGAATTGCTCTATAACAGAGCTCCAAAATTCAAATCTCATGGCCCACAGAGTCTCTTTCAATTTCATCATTGGAAACTTAAACTTTGAGCAGAAGATATTGGATATTTGATGTATTATTTAGGCCTCTGGTTTCCTAAATTTTCTATTTAAAAAGTCTAAATGTTTGTGTAGTATTTTTTTTACAGTCTAGACCCCTTCCAGTTGTTCCACACATCTCTAAAACTGTAGGAAAGTGAAAGTACTGGTCATATCCCATTAGAATAAAAACTTCTGTATAATTTAAATATTGACATGCATCAGCAGATGGCCCACTTATTTTCATTAGTGTTTCAATGCACTAAAATTTCCATACGACAAAAGAAATTAACAATTCCTTGAAATTCACTCTAATGATATTTGCCCTACATTATCTCAAGAACAGTCTGTCAAGATTTAGGTATATGAGAATATCCTATGCTCAACTTAGATTCTATGACTACTTTCCTTGTGGTTGGCTCATATTCAGTCTGTGAGCTCTAAATCCTTTTCTATGTCACATGTTGCCACTTGTTTGCTCATTGAGTCCTTAAAAAAATTGAAATTCCTCAGCAGTTGCCTGTCATGCACTCATTTGTAACAAGATTCTGACGACTTTGATAATTTATTCTGGATTCTAATCTTGTCCTCCGAGTCTGACCTCATTTCTAGGTTGGAGTCCTTTGCAAATGTCCTCATCATTACCTGTATCTGCATTTGTCTAAGTAAGTTTATAGGAAACCATTAATAAAAATAGTAATAGTTGACACATAAGGCTTCTTTCCCCCGAAGTATAAACCTCAAAGATTTACAAAGTACTTTACAGACATAGCATTCCAAAATCTCGGGCTTGAAAGATACCTCTGAGGCCATCTTGTTTTACCCATTACCAAGATGCTCCTTTACGTCATCCCTTAAAAGTGATCATCCATCCTTTGCTTGAAGACCTTAGTGAGGGGAGGCTAATACATTACCTTCTCAAGCAACCTATTCTTAATTTATTCTATAAACATTTATTAAGCACCTTCCAGGCACTGTGCTAAGCTTTGGAGATACAGAAGAGGTAAAATATGATCCCTGCCCTCAAGGAGCTTACAATCAAATTGGAGAGATCCATTCTACTGACTGATAGTTTAAATTGTTAAGAAGTTTTTCCATATAACTAGTTGTCTTATTTGAGAACATAATTCCCATATGAATAATAACTATAGTTAATATTGTACTGATTTTACAGAAAGGAAAAATGAGGCACTGAAATGTTCAGGGACTTGCCTATGGACACATAGTGTCAGAGGTGGGATTCAAACCCAGGTCTTACTGTACTCTAGGCCCAGTGCTCTTTCCCTCCTCCATGCCTTTCTGTCTCCAGTATTTCTAGCCATTATTCCATTGTTTGAGGTAAAGGATAAAAATGCTACAGAAACACCAAAGATCAAATTATATAGAATGTCCCTTGGTTCTCTGAATCTTTCATCTATCTTTAACTATATTTCTACTTCCAATTTCATATTGAATCCTGTATAGGATTTGATTTGGGGGGATGGAGAAACCATTTTGGAAAACATTATCAAGAAGTGCCATTTACCAGTCCATAAAAACTTATGCCAAAAGGTTGCAGAAAAAAAGGGCAGAATTAACTTTTCTTCTATTCTTAAAAAAAAAAAATCCTGATCTAAGTAAAATTTCATTCAAAAAAATGTTAAACTCTTTTCCAATCCAATATTCCTTTTAATTGTGTCAGTTCAAGGATTGTAAGGGAGATGAGAATGCCAACTGATTAGAATATCATCCCAAATGGGATTACACCATTTTTTGAATCAGAGTTTCCTGTTGTTGTAATATGTCTTCATTCTTCCCTGGGGTCACAGGAATCATTCCTTCTGGGTCAGCTCCATGGCTATTTAGGGGAACAGTGTAATAACCACATATAACAACAATGAAAGGGAACTTTGGTTTTGACAGAGGCAGCAGAGGAAAGGAGCTCAATTCCTTCTTAAAGGCATTCAATCAAGATAATTCATCTGAAAGACCTCCTTTAGCCTTAATTATCCAGATAATTAGCCCAACTCCACTTGGCAGTTGTTCAGAATTTATCCACCAAAAAAAATTGGTTCAGGTAGAAACTTTTCATATTTTCTAAGAGAAAATTACTAATTTTTTAAAATCACAAAGCATGATTATCTTAAAGCTGCAGGGATTCTACCTCTTAGAGGATGATATTATCTCCAAGCTTATTTAATAATAAAGTAAATTTAAGTATTATAATGGGCTGGAGTCAGGAATACTTTGGTTTGTCTCCCTTCTCCCAGACACTTACTAGCTCTGTTACCCTGGGAAAGTCATCCTATCTCTTAATGCCTCAGTTTTCTCATTTGTAAAATGAGGGAGCTGTACTTGATGTCTTCTGAGAGTCCTTCCTACTCCAAATTCTTTTGGATCATAAGACCATAGATTTAGAGCTAAGAAAGGCTTCAGAAACTATTTAGTCCAAATAATAAATCTTTCTTTAATTTTATTTTTAATTTAAGGAATAAAACAAGTATTTCCATAACACAGTGCAATAAAAAAGATGATTGCACAAGAAACATACAACAAAATTATTATACAAATTTATTTTTTTTCTTCCCTTTCCCTCCCAGAGATGGCTACTATTAGACATATGTATGTGTGTGTGTATATATATGTATGTGTGTATATATATATATACACACACACACAAACTTATATGTGTATATATGTATATACACATACATATGCAAAATTATTCTATACATCTATTTAGCAGTTCTTTCTCTGGATATAGATAACATCTTCATATGTCCTTCATAGTTACTTTGGGTATTTCTAATAGTCAAAACAACTTATTTGCTCAAAGTTATTCTTAAAACCATATTGCTGTTACTGTGTACAATGTTCTCTTGCTTCTGCTCATTTTGCTCCTTGTTATTTTGAGCAAGTCTTTCCATGTTTTTCTAAAATCATAGAGCTTATCATTTCTTATAGCACAGTAGTATTCTATCACAATCATATATTACAATGTGTTCAGCCATTCCCCAATTTATGATGAAGACCTAAGAGGTTAGACAACTTGCCTATGGTCACACAGGTAACCTAGATCTAGATCTAGAGTGATCTAGAATTAAGACTGAGGCCCTTAATTCTAAATAGAGTTCCTTCTACTGTATCATGGAATCCAAGAGAGTACCATATACATCAATCAATCATCAACAATTTATTAAGCATCTACTATAAGTGGCAGGTGTTGGAATAGGCTCTGGGAGTATGAATATAGTAAGTTTAAAAATCCCTGCTCACAAAAGAATTCAACAAATCATTACTGAATGAAGGCACGAGGTCACAGGACCATAGATTCGAAGCTGGAAGGAGCTTCAAGCATCAGAACTGGAGGGAGCCTCAAGGTCCAATCCCTTCATTTTAAAGATAGGGAAACAGACCCAGAGAACTTAAGTGACTACTCAACGTCACATAGTTAATAAGTATCTGAGGAAAGATTTAAATACAGACGTTCCTGACTCTAATTCTTGCTATCCATCCATTATAGCATGGGGAGTTGGAGGAGAGGTGCCATAGGAGGTGGAGAATTAGCTTTGTAGATTCTCTTGTGTCTAATGTATTCATAAGTTTTCTCCTAACACATTTTGTAAGGAGAATAATTAAAGTCCAGATAGTGCCATTTTAACTTTTTTTTCTTTTCACATTTAGTAAATCAGTGTCTCTGTATTTGTATTTTCTAGGTTGTCCTGGTCAGTGGACATCTGGACAGCTGGGACGTTGGTCAGGGAGCCCTTGATGATGGCAGTGGAGCATTTGTGTCATGGGAAGCTCTCTCTCTTATTAAAGATCTAGGTAAATATTTATAAAGTTGTTAACTGAAGTGTAAACATTTCAAGAGCGGTAGGGTTTTTGTTGTTGTTGTTCGTTGGTGTTTTAGCTCTAGACACAAGCCATGTGGCTGAATATTGGTTCCCTTGTGTTTGCAAAGCCTCCAGAGGGTCATGTATTTCCCTATCACTGGTTTACTAGAACAGAACTAATCAAGTGTATTTAAGAGTGAAGTCTTATTTAAATTGTATTCCAGATACTAAAGTACTAAATAGACTAATCTTCATGGAAAATGAGCATGCTTATCTAACTAAACTATCTTTATTATGTAACTAAAACAATCTCAATCATTATCTGTAGTTAACACCTCTGCTGCACTAATGAGGATACGATTTCTGTGAAGAAAATAGGGGGATTGGCTTAACCCCTAAGACCAGTAAGACCCTGTTCAGTTGTAGGAAGACTTTATGTTTGTTGAGTATTTCAGTCCAATCTTGTACATGGAAACAGCATTCTTAATCACAGAATTCAAAGAAAAACCCAAGTGCTGAAGGTGGCATCCATGAGTCAACCCATTAAAGCCAGCAAGACAGATTAAAATACCCATCTCAGCTAAGTCTGGACTTGGAAGTTAAGAGTGGAGAAGAATTGAACAATTGTATTGTAATGAGCACCTTTATAAGTAGAAGGCAGAGGTGTTTCTATTGTGAGGGCCAGAAGGGTTGGTTCTCCTGGGGCTGGGAACTTTCTGCTCCATTAAAGTAATACTGCTAATAGTCATCTGCAGTGGGAGTTAAACTTTTAGCTTTTATTGGCTATGGTCTTTCAATCAGTAGTCTACTGTTACCTCAGCACTGTGGGATTGCCTGAAGTTTTAATTGTTTTGTTATTCTGTGAGGAAGATCATGGGATCATAAATTTAGAGACGGAAGAGACCTTTGAAGTCATCTAGTTCAACCCCTTCATTTTACAGATAAGGAAACTGAGGCCTAGAGTGGTTAAGTGACTATCCCAGGGTTACATAGGTAGCAAGGGGCAGAGCTGGGATTTGAACCCAAGGCTTCCATTGTCAGACCCATTGTTCTTTGCAGTGCTTCAATGAAATGGAAAATATATCACAATCATATCCTGATATATATAATGTATGATACTCACTTATAGCTGAGTTATCTAGTTGATGGAAATACCCCTTTTCTCACTGCATGAAATCAGACTTTATTAATCAAAGCACTCATACAACTACCTAAGAACAAACTAAGAACAAACTGCCAATTTGAGTCTTAGAGGTTAAGATAAGCAAGCATCTTTACTATTCTATGCACAGCAAGATTCCTTCTCTGCCCAGCTGGAGGTTGTGTGTTTCCCTCCTAGATGGCCATCTGGCAAGTTTCTGTCAGTCAGTCAACATTATCCTCAAACAAACATGAACTTGCTTGAGTTTCAAGTTCAAGAAACACGGGAGCCAGCCATAGTCACTTCCTAGGAACAGGCTTATAACTGGGGTCTCCAGTATGTTTTTTATACTCTTACCTATGGATGTTTCTAAGTGTTTTTTTTAACCACGTAATTTGTTTGGTAGTTTACTATATAAGTTTCTGATAATGTTGCTTATACTGTGTTTTTAATTGGTGGTCTGTCTTATCAAAGGGTCCACATATGTTTAAAAATTATTTAAGAACACACATGTCATTTATTACAGTATACCACACAAATGGTTGTCTTGGTATTGAAAAACAACTTATAGAAAAATAACTTACCCCAAATAACCCAATCCCAAAATGGAGGCTTAAGACAAAATGGAGTCAGTTGCATGAAATTGACAAACTTATTACTAGTATGTTATTAAGGTATTAAAACTTACTTATTAAAATGACATTCCTTTTCATCCTCCACAAATTGAACCCTTGTCTCTTGTAAAATAGAAAGACAATTAAGTATCTACAACTTTTTCAGTAACAGAATCTAACAATGAATGCAATGTTCTGCTCTCCTAGCCTTCTGCCTCTCTAGTGAGATTGAGAAGGGAGGAATGTTTTATTATTTCTTCTCTGGGACTAAGATTAGTTATTACAATTACTTAGAATTGGGCTTCCTTTTAATGTTCATTTATGTCATTGTAGTTATTATAAATATTTTTATTCTGATTTTGCTTATTTAGATCTGCCTCAATTCACATAAATCTTCCTATATTTTTTGAAATTCCTTATATGTGTCATTCTTTTTACCATCCAATAATATTTCATTACATTCATATGATCGGATCACAGAGATAGAGTCAGAAGGACCCTCAGAAGTCATCTTGTCCAAACTTCTTATTTTATAAATGAGGAGGCTGAGGCACAGATAAGTAACTTGTCCAAAATCTCATAGGTATTAAAGTTCAAAGTAGAGACTCAATTCCCAGTTCTCTGGCTCTAAATCCAGTAATCTTTCTAGTGTACCATGATGCCTCAGCCATTCACCATTTCTTGGGCCCTCATTTTTCCCATTCCCCCATTCTTTGTTTCCATAATAAAGAAAACTGCTACGAATATTTTTTTTTAATATATTGGACCTTTGTTACTGTTTTTTACCTCCTGGGGGTATATATTTAGTAATGGGATTGCTGGATCAAAGAACAGGAACAATTTAGTTCATTTTCTTGCCTACTTCAGAATTGTTTTCCAGAACAATTTGACCACTTCACAGTTCCACCAATCATGTATTGGTGTGCTATAATGCAATGTAAAATGTAGTAAGTATAAACAAAAGTTTTCTTTCTTCTCTATTTTTTGTTTCTATGAGACCTTAGCACCTAATGTCTTAGCCTTGGCAGACTTATAGTCCTGTCAATTATTCTATTGCATAAATTTACTTTTATTCTTAAAGATAGAGTTATGGATGAAGCCACAATGGGAAGAAATTCCACATGCGACATGCCTGTGTTTTGGAAAGAGGGGGTGTGGTGTGTTGGGGGGTGTGTGTGTAAGATCTTGTGTTTCTAATTGTATGAACACAGCCGACTCTAGATAATACTAATAAAAGGTTAATCTTTGGGTGAAAAATAGGAAAGGCCCTAGTAAGGCTGAACTATATATGACTTTTAAAAATGAGCACATATGTTTACAGTAATTACAAATGAAGGATCACATTGCAGAAGCAAAGCAAAATATAGCATTAGAGATAAGTCTCATTGGAAAGACAGGTCAGACATTTGGAAAGAACGTAGGATAATACAGGATAACTGGGGATAATCAGCAGATTCTATTACATTGTCAAGAACCCTAACAGGTTGGGTGGGTCCTCTATGGCAGACCTCCAGGATAACAAAGACAGCAACTTCATAGGAAGGGCAGGCATGAATGGGTTGTGATTGTATCAGTGAAGAGAATCCCTACACTGATGAGTCTACAGAGCCAAAAAAGCAGAATTATTGAAATGTCATTATCCTACCCAGTCTCTCTGCCTTCAGCTCTCCCCTTTCTGCTTTATACTATAATTTGCTGGCAGATCAGTGCCATAATTCCCAATACATAGCTCTGGTAATATGAATTCCTGTCTCCTGCTGAAGATCCTTCAGTGGTTCCTCATCGCCTACTGAATAAAATCCAATCTCAGCCTGGCATTCAAGGCCTTCCACAATCTGGCCACAGCCACCTCATTTAGGTGCTTTTCTCATGATTGTCCTTTACATGTCCTACTCTTTTTGAAATTCCCTGAATATATCCTGTATTTTCCTGCCTCCATGCCTTTGCTTTCCTTAAATCTGATATGTGTCCATTTTCTGCCTGTTGAAATCCTACCCGTCTTTTAAGGCCTTACCATCTCAACCATGAAGTCTGCCCTGATCACTTCAGGCAGAATTGGCCTCTCCTTCCTCTGAATTTTTGTGTCTCTTATTTATACCTACCACATTGTACTTTGCACTAATAGTTATACTTAATCCCCATTATATTCTTTGGTCCTTGATGGAAGGTACATAGGATCCTAGATTAAGAGCTGGGGAGTATTTCAGAGGTCATCTAGTCTAACCCTTTCATTTTATAGATGAGGAAGCTGAGTACTAGAGAAATTCAATGGTTTGTCCAGGGTCACACAGCTAATATGTGACAAAATTATGATTTGAATTCAGATCCTTTGAAGGGACTCTATCTTATTTATCTCCCATGCCACTTTACAAGTAGTAGATACTAAAAAATTGTGTGATGATTGAGCAAATGATGAGTAGATAATTCAGTGGGCTTTCTGTGTTGTTGGAATGATGTAGAGTTGTGTCCATATTTCATCGGCATAGAGAATTCCTTGTCTAAAAACTCCTTTTGCCAATGCACATTGGCAGCCCTTTTGTAACTTAGAGTCTTAGAGGATTTCCCAGATCACTAAAAGATTAAGTTGCTTGCATGGGGTCTCATAGTAAGTATCAGAGGCAGAATTTGAACCCCAGGCTCCACGGCTGGTCCTTTTCCCATGATGCCAAACTGGCTCTTCTTTCCATTGCAGTAGATTCATTTCATGTAAAAGAAGTTGTTCATTTCAGTTTTTGTCCATGTTAAACATTTGTTCAACTGGCTTACGGTTTGCTGATATTAAAAAAAAAATCTTTGGGGAAAGTTTCTGAGTCTTTACTTTCAAGCACAAGGGATTAACAGTGGCTTTCCTTATAAGGTCTGCTTTAAAGTTAGCCAGGGTTTTCAAAATGATCAATTATCCCACTCCAGAAATCTGTGGTGGGCTTTTCTATTATTGTTGTTATTATTCTTTTCAGAATCATGGTCACGGATTTCTATCTTTAGCTTGCTTTTCCTGTGTATGTTCACAGCAACAGCTGAGCCCCTAACATGCTGAGAATCAAAAATCCCTAATGAAGGAACTGATATAGCAGAATAAGAAACAGGATATGGTACTGGAGGGCAAGAAATTACATAGAATAGCACGGGGAATGTTTAATTGGTGAAATATGGAAAACCCTTTGGGAAAAAAAAAGTTTTTTTTTCCCGGAAAATGAGTTTTTTTTTAATTTGTTTTGTTTTGTAGTTGTTCCATGGATGCTGTGTCATATAGCATGCATGTCAAAGGTCCTTGGTGGAGTTTGTATGAAATGTTGATAAGTTATGTTCTTGGCCTATTGGGATTTTTTAAAAAATTTGGAATGTTTTTCTAAGATACTTCCCTCTGTTCTCCTTCCCTCTCTCCTCCCTTTCCCCACCCCTATTGCCTCACTCCCAGCAGCCAGAAATCTGAACAATAGTCAACTAATCCAACTCCAGAGTTGTTTGTGCTTTATCAGTGCAAGAACTCATCCCTGAATAACTGTAAACAAAAGGTTATTTTCCATTCAACTCTGCTAAGTACTTTTTGTGTCTGTAGGGTTTTTTTTTTTCTTGGATTTAAAGCTTTGTTTATTTTGAATATCCTTGCCAGGAATACTTTGGTGCCAATGGACAAATCCTATGGCTAAAGATGTTTTGCTTCAACTTATTAATTTGTTACTCAAAACGTAAACATACCACCACCAATCCCCAAAGTTTTCCAGCTGAGTTATTTCTGCCAAAGCCAGAACACTGAGATTTTACTTCTAAATAGATGAAAGATAGTACCTGCCATATTAAAATAGTCACCATTATTAATTGGGCCCTCACAATTTAGGATATGTAAGAAGCTATGTTGCTTCTAGGGGAGAATGGGGAGAAAAAAATATACTATGTTAGAAAGAAGGTGAGGGGATGACCTTTCTTTCATACAAAGCCTTGTGTGTTCTCCACAGAGCCTTCTCTTAACAGAGTGGGCATGAATACAGTAGAGGACTGGTCTAATCTTCCCTGCCCTCACAGGAACAATTCCGTATAGGTTCATAGGAATAAGACTGATGGTTATTGATCCTTGACTGTACCAAGAGTTGCAAAGCTGGAATTGAAAGGGAGGAAAATCATGAGAAGTCTGGCAAACCATTAGTATGAGGACCTAGAGTATATCAATGAAATCATTTACTTGTATGGTACATCTTTGAGTGCTCACATTTCATACCCATGGACCTGCATCACTGCTAATAGTGGATATTAATCCAAGAGTGGGGGCCAAATGTGGGGCATATTCTTCTGTCTTGGGATAGTCCTAGGTGATTAATTCTAGAGAACTAAGGGTAGAGAGGTATTCTGAACTCTTGTAATAAAGCTTCCTGTTGTATCTTATATTGGGACTGAGTCCCCAAAGGGAAGTGCTGTAATTAACTATTGTCCTGAGACTAGTTTAAGTAAAAATGCCAGATATCTTATCTGGGAAAATTTATCTGGAAGAATCTTTGTACAGTCCTACTCCTAGGATAGCTCTGGGAATGTTAGGACCAATCCAGAATCCTGAGATATAAACAGCTGAAAATCTAAAGTGCATCTTATTGACTTTGTGGGATTTTTTTTTTTAATTCTAGTATTTGAGAAGCCATCTTTCTATACATGAGGATTGTATTAGTGTTAGTTTGGTAGAAACATTTAATGGTGCCATCCATAGTCAGAAGAAAAAATGAAAATACTCACGATCACAAAACTTCAGAGTTGAAAAGGGGTCATCCAGTCCAATGCTACTTGAACATATCTAACATACACAATAAATGTCCAACCAGCCATTGTTTGAAGACCTCCAGTGATAGGGAAGCCACTACCACTCAAGGTAGCCTGTTCCACATTTAGATACCTGATATTTAGGAAGTTTTTAGATGATTTAAATCAAGCTTAAATTTACCTCTTTTTTACTTCAATTTACTGCTCCTAGTTCTGACCTCTAGTGTGGGGTGGGGCCAAGTGTATTTTCTCTTCCATGTGACAACTCTAGATTTACTTATGAAGTCAATTTCTCCTAAATTGTGTGTTAGCACATATTCAAATGTAAAATGTACCCAACGAATTATTTCCTTATTCCATGCAGCTGAACTTTAATGAATGTGGATCTTATTGATAACACTTGAAAAAAGACAAAAAACTCAACGTGCCAAATTTTCATGTGACTCCAAATGATTCTGAGTTAGGGAGGAGATTTTTTTCCCCTTGAGTTGATTAATGATCTTATGAAATCTCTGCCCTCTGACACTTAGTCTCTGTCCTCTGACACTTAGCATTTCTTCTCACTACTGTATTCTGTATGCTGGGAAGAACACTATAGTCACAGGAAAATGTATTCTTTTAAAATCATCACCCTTCTCTCTGTATCTTCTGGGAAATGGTATATTAACTCATAAAACTGTACAAGGGAACAAAAAGTCTTAACTAAGGCAAAGTCCCCCTAAATTCCTTACCATATTTTCCCTGTTAACTTTAGATTTATTATTTTTATTTCCTTTCTTTGTTTTAATTTAATGTTTGGAAGTTTGTATTTGCTTTTACTGAAAAGGACTTGTTACGTGATTGACTAGGTTTATATTTTGTTGATGCCTGAATCATAAATATCAAAGCAACAGAGAAATTCATTTGGTTACTTTTCTTCTTTTGGTGTAGACATTTGCAGCTCCAAAGAGTAGGATGGTGGTGATATGGAACATATTTTGTTTTGTGTCATGGCTTCTTTTCATGAGGTTATGAGATGAATTGCTCGTTTCTTGTTAAAATATTTTACTTCCTTTGGTGGCAAGTTATGTAGCTTCTGTGTTTATCAAAAGACCTGTGGTAGATACATATTTTCTCAGCTGGGAATTGCTGGGTTCCTTTGCTATGGACTGATTTGAACTCGTAAGTTTTCTCCCTTTCATCAACACACTTAACGTCTTTTCCCCTTGTGTTATCAACATAGAAATTTTCATTGTGTCTGAAAAAAATAAAAGAAAAAAGGAAATAAAATGCAGGAAATCATTCTTGATAAATTTGTATGCTAGATATAGTGATGGCATAAACTAAGATTTACTTAAAATTAATCACATAGAACATGGTTTAACTTTTAGATTAGATAAAGCAAACTCCTCTTTCTCCCTTACCCACTTTAAAACTTCTCCTCTGCCTTTGACAGAGTGAATATATCTGCAATACATCTATTTATTTATTTTAGCTTTAACAAAAAAAAAAAAAAAGTGCTGTCTATGTGGAGAATGAATCAAAGACCCTGCCCCTGGAGCATGTAAAATAATGACTGAATATATCTGCAGGGGGTCAAGATGGTGGAGTAAAAGCAGTGGCTTGCTTGAGCTCTCCCCCAAACCCCTCCAAATACCTGTAAAATGGCTCTCAACAAATTCTACAGCCACAGAACCCACAAAAAGACAGAGGGAAACAAGACAACTTGGATGGTTGATTGGAAAGGTCTATTTCACCAGGCTGGGAGAGGAGCACAGTTCAGCATGGGCTGTGCTGGGCCTCAGCGAACCTGGAGCAGTCCTTGAGGGATTGAATCAAGGGGAGCTGTGGCAGTTTCCAGACTTCTCAACCCACAAACACCAAAGATAACCTAGAACATCAGTAGGAAAGTTGTGTCTGACCATGTTGAGAGAGGAGTTTGGTCCCAGCCCCAGCTCCAACACAACCCCGGGATAGTGGCTGCTTCCAGAGCTCTGGGCCCACAAATGGAGGGGGAATCAAGAGACTGATCAGAGGGGGATTGCAGGGATCTCTTTGATGGCACTGAGGCAATAATCTCTTGTTTTGCCTAGGCTTGGATCTAGGTCACAATTCTGGATGGCAGTCCTGGAGCAAGCAGGAACATTGTGGAGCTTGTGATGGCAGTGGAAATAAAATCTTCCTCAAAGTTCCAAGGCAGAAAAGAGTGCTTGTGGTTACTTATAGACCAGAGCACAGGCCAAGAAGGGAAAAAGCACCTTGCCTTTGATCATACCACCTTGGAAGAACTGAAAATTTACAGGTCCCTAGAAGTATCTCTGAAAACAGCTGCACAAAGCCCCCAAACCTTGGGACAATACATTTTCCACACTGGAAGCAGACCCCTACCTTAACAAAGAGTTTCAAACTCAAGTAATTGCCTGGGATCATGAGCAAGTGGTACAAAAAAAGTCAGACCATAGAATCTTACTTTGGTGACAAAGAAGATCAAAACATACAACCAGAAGAAGATAACAAAGTCAAAGCTCCTACATCCAAAGCTTCCAAGAAAAATGTGAATCAGCCCAGGCCATGGAAGAGCTCAAAAAGGATTTTGAGAAGCAAGTAACAGAAGTAGAGGAAAAACTGAGAAGAGAAATGAGAGTGATGCAAGAATATAATGAAAAACAAGTCAATAGCTTGGTAAAGGAGACCCAAAAAAATACTGAAGAAAATAATACCTTAAAAAACAGACTAACCCAAATGGCAAATGAGGTCCAAAAAGCCAATGAGGAGAAGAATGCCTTAAAAAGCAGAATTGGCCAAATAGAAAAGGAAGTCCAAAAGCTCACTGAAGAAAATACTTCCTTAAAAATTAGAATGGGGAGCGGAGCCAAGATGGCAGAGTGAAAGCAGTGACTTGTTGAGCTCTCCCCTAAACCCCTCCAAATACCTGTTAAAAAATGGCTCTAAACAAATTCTAAAGCAGCAGAACCCACAAAAAGACAGAGTGAAACAAATTTACAGCCCAAGACAACCTGGATGGTTGATCAGAAAGGTATATTGTGCCGGGCAGGGAGAGGAGTGCAGTTTGCCGTGGGCACACAGGCCACAGCGACCCTGGAGCAGGCCTCAGAGGGCTGAATTGCAGGCAGTGCGGTGGTTTCCAGACGTCTCAACCCATGAATGCCAAAGACAACTTAGAAGGTCAGTGGGAAAAGTCTGTGACTGAAGTGAGAGGTAGAAGCTAGGTCTCAGCCACCCCTGGGGCAGCAGCTGCCTCCTGAGCTTCTGGCCCACAGACTGAGGGGGAATCGAGTGGCTGATCCAAGGCAGATTGGAGGGATCTCTTTGCCAGTGCTGAGGCAGGAATCTCTGGCTTTGCCTGTGCTTGGATCTGGGTCACAGTTCTGAGGGGCAGTCCTGGGGTGAGGTGGAGCGCTGGTGTGGTGGAGCTTGTTGTGGTGGTGGAGAGAAAACGCCTCGCTCCTTATCATAGCACCTTCAAAGAACTGAAAATTTATGGGTCCCTAGAAGTATCTCTGAAAATGGCTGTATAAACCCCGAAGCATGGGACAGTTTATTCTCCACATTGGAAGCAGACTCTTACCTTAACAAAAAGTTTAAAACTCAAGTAATTGGCCAGGATCATGAGTAAGCAGCACAAAAGGAGTCAGACTATATTATCTTACTTTGGTGACAAAGATCAAAACATACAACCAGAAGAAGACAACAAAGCCAAAGCTCCTACATCCAAAGCCTCCAAGAAAAATATGAATCAGTCCCAGGCCTTGGAAGAGCTCAAAAGGGATTTTGAGAAGCAAGTAAGAGAAGTAGAGGAAAGACTGGGAAGAGAAATGAGAGTGATGTAAGAAAATCATGAAAAACAAGTCAACAGCTTGCTAAAGGAGGCCCCAAAAAATACTGAAGAAAATAACACCTTAAAAAATAGGCTAACCCAAATGGCAAAAGAGGTCCAAAAAACCAGTGAGGAGAAGAATGCCCTAAAAAGCAAAATTGGCCAAATGGAAAAGGAAGTCCAAAATCTTACTGAAAAAAATACTTCCTTAAAAATTAGAATAGAGTAATTGGAAGCTAGTGACTTTATGAGAAATCAAGATACTGTAAAACAAATCCAAAAGAATGAAAAATTAGAAAACAATGTAAAATATCTCATTGGAAAAACAACTGACCCGGAAAATAGATCTAGGAGAGAAAATTTAAAAATTATTGGACTATCTGAAAGCCATGAGCAAAAAAAGAGCCTAGGGGCAGCTAGGTGGCGTAGTGGATAGAGCACTGGCCCCGGATTCAGGAGGACCTGAGTTCAAATCTGGCCTCAGACACATAACACTTACTAGCTGTATAACCCTGGGCAAGTCACTTAACCCCATTGCCTAACCAAAAAAAAAAAAAGAAAAAGGAGCCTAGACATCATCTTTCAAGAAATTATCACGGAAAACTGCCCTGATATTTTAGAACCAGAGGCCAAAATAGAAATTGAAAGAATCCACCGACCTCCTCCTGAAAGAGATCCCCAAAGGAAAACTCCTAGGAATATTGTAGCCAAATTCCAGAGTTCCCAGGTCAAGGAGAAAATATTATAAGCAGCCAAAAAGAAACAATTCAAGTATTGTGGAAATACAATCAGGATAACACAAGATTTAGCAGCTTCTACATTAAGGGACCACAGGGCATGGAATATAATATTCTGGAGAATAAAATTAAGGGGTGAGAGAGGAATATACTAGGAGAAGGAGAAAGGGAGAGGTAGAATGGGGTAAATTATCCCACAAAAAAAAAAACAGAAAAGAAAAGGCTCTTACAGTAGAGGAGAAACAGGGGAAGGTGAAAGGGAACGAGTGAATCTTATTCTTATAGGATTTGACTTAAGGAGGGAATAAAATGTACACTCAATTGGATATGGGAATCTATCTTACCCTACAGGAAAACAGAGGGGAAGGAGATAAGAGAGCAGGAGGATAATAGAAGGGAAGGCTGATTGGAGGAGGGGGTAATCAGAAGCAAACACTTCTGAGCAGGGACAGGGTTAAAAAAGAGAATAGAGTAAATGGGGGTTGGGATAGGATGAAGGGAAATAAAAAAAAAGAATAATTATCAACTTTTATGACTGTATGAACAGAGATTATTTAGAAGGTGGGAAAAGGCTATTCTTTAGTGAACAAAGTTAAGATTCAATGGGCACAAATGCCAGCCAGCTTAAGATTTTTAAGTTAAGTTAGGAGAAGTAATAATCTTCAATACTTTAAGGTCTAAATGACTTTGCCTTTTACCATATTGCCTCTCAGGAAAATTATTTTGACAACAAATACCATTAAATACTAGGTTACTATTGCAAGTGATGAGATGTCCTCCTATGACGATTTTTTAAAAATTTCTTTAGTATCTTTTGTTTTTATATTGCCTTAATTTCTCACACCTAAAGAGCCCATCCATTATGACAAATAATAAAAAAGGATAAAGAGAAGAGGCAAAAAAACAGTTCAGCAAAACTAACTGACATATGAACCAAGTTTGACAGTGTATGGAGGAAAGGAAAGGAAGGAGGTACATTTCCTCATCAGGTCTTCAGGGACAAACTTGGTCACTATAATTACACAGTGTTCAGTTTTGGTCTTTTCTTTTTTTCCATATATATTGTGTATATTGTTTTCTTTGTTTTGTTACTTCACTCTGCCTCAGTTTATCTAAGTCTTCCTAGGCTTCTCTGAACTCTTCATATTCATAATTTCTTATAGCACAACAATACTCCATTACATTGATGTGCTGCATTTTGCTTAGCCATTCTTCTGGGGCCCTTTTTAAAAACTGATTTTTATTCATATCTTTTCTTTTTATATCACCTAAATTTACCCCTGTAATCTTCCCCTTCCCTTCTCAGAAACCAGCCCTTATAACAAAGATTTTTTTTAAAAAAGAAAAAAAAGTTAGTAAAACCAATTGACACTTTGGAAAAATCTGATGTTATAAGCGTTATTCACTTTCTTGGCCTCTATAAAGGAGCAAGTGGGTAGTGTCTTCTCACCACTCTTCTTTGAAACCATTTGGTTATTATAATTTGGCAACATTCAGTTTTTATGGTTTTGTGGATGCTGTTCTTTCCATTTATATTGTTGTAGTTATTATATATGTATATACATATACATATACACATACACATACATACATGTGTATGTATATGCAACAATGTATATACACACATATATTGCGTGCGTCTTTATATATATGTATATATATATACACACACATTTAACTTTCCTATTTACTTTGTATCCATTTGTGTAAGTCTTCCCATGCTTTTCCGTATTTACAGCAAAATAATATTCCATTACATTCATGTACCACAATTTGTTTAGCCACTCCCACTATTGCCCTTTTAAAAAATATTCTCATTATTAGAGAAAGAAGAGCAAAATTAGATGACTACATGAGGTCCCTGCCAGACTGATTTGCTGATACAGCAACACATGACATAATTCGGCTCTGGGGAGCCTGAGCCATGAGCATTAGTCAGGCTGGAGATCCCAGCTGGGCTGCTCTTCATGAACTACAGCCTCCACATTCCTGGCTAGATTCTCTGGCCCATGTGGTTGTTGAAGGTGAAGCTGTCTTATTTCTCTAAACGTGATAAAAGATCAAGAACCAGAGCTATACCTTTCCCACCCAACTCTTCGATCAATCAGTTGATCAAGTATTTAATTAAGTGCCTACTAGGTGTCCAGCACTGTTCTAGGCACTGGGGATACAAGTACAAAGGATTAAACCAGTCCCTATTCAAAATAAGTTCATATATACCACTGGAGGGAGGCAACAAATATCTATCTAAGTGTATCCAGGCTAAATATTAAGTGAATAAATACAAATATAAATAAAGACAAGGTAGTTTGGGAGGGTGGACACTAGCAGTAGAGGGGCTCAGGAAAGGCTTGGTACTTGAGCAGCATAAGGAAGGAACTCTATGCAGCAGAGAGAAGAAGGATGTGCCTTCCCTCCTGGAAGCCCTCTTGCTCTGCCTGCTCCTGAGTTCATCAGAGGCTGTGGTCTGTGGTGGCTTTCAGAGCTAGTCCAAATTCTACTACATTCTGTCATTGAGCTTAAAGACTGAAATCTAGGTATCAGGACAGGGAGGTTTTGATAAGGAAATGCATTCTGAGATCCCCTTGGCCCTGAAGTCACCCATCCATTTTGTTTTTTTGGAGGTCAGCTTCATTTTAAAAGTAGTCCTTGGGAACAGAGTGGAATTCTCCTTGGTGTGGCTCCTTCTCAGACTCCCCTACAACCTTGTGCTTCTTGCTGGAGGAAAGACCAAGTAAGGAAAGAGTACCTGCTAGAAAAATTTAAGGGACCTTATAAGGAGTATCAGCATAGTATGATGGAATGAGCACTGGGGCTGAAATCAAAAGTCCCAAGTTCAAATCATGCCTTTAGTCATTACTACCTGTGGGAGTTTGGGCTGTCAATCAACAAATATTGATTAAGTACCTACTATGTGCTAGTTACTGGTTATACAAGGACAAAGAATGATACAATTCCTACTTGCAATGAGTTCCTTATTTGCTAAATGAAGGAGTTGGATTAGATGACCTCTAAGATCTCTATTATTCTATATTCTTCAATATAACAGGGCTTTTACTCTATATCTAGAGTTCTTAACCTGGGGTATGATAATTTATTTTTCCAATATTTTGATCACTGTATTCTGATATAATTGCTTTTCTTTGTAATCTCATATATTTTATGCATTTAAAAACATTAATCTGAGAAGGGGTCTATAGGCTTTGCTAGACTGCCAAGGAATCCATGACATAGAAAAGATTAAATGGAATGCAATTTCCTACAAGCATATTTATTCCCTGCCCCAAATTTTCGCCCCAGACCTAAATCACTAGCCTTTCCTCTTTGCTTCAGATTCTAGCACCTTTCCTAAAAAATTATGTTGTATTTATTTCACATATATTTGATCCATATATATATGTATATATATATGTGTGTGTGTATATATATATACATATACATATACATATATATATACTTATAGGCTTACCTGTTATTTCCCTTCAATAGAATCCAATCTCCTCCAGGGCACAAACTGTTTTATTTCTGTCTTTGTATACTCCAGAGCTTAGACACTTAAATGCTTATTGATTGATTGACTTATTGATTGAAGTCATTGGACACAGCTGCTGTTGATTTTTTACCAGCCATTTTCATGTTCATCTTTCTTAGCCCTGGGGAAATCAGACAAGTCAAAACCTGTAGGTGTGATTCATTACTAGACAGTGACTTTTCTAGGAGCGAGCCTAGCCTCAGTGTCAAGTTCCCAGTGACTCAACCTATGTACCCATAGCCCATTGAAGTAGTTCAGCTTAGCCCAGATCCTCCTCAGCACCCTGACCCACCTACCATTGTCTGTTTAATAGGGCCTCATAAAACAATCTTCCCACATCACTTTAGGACTCTGGCTTTACTTAACAAGTCATAGCCTATGGCTGATTAACAGATCAAAGACCAGCTAGAAGGGATCTTGGGGATAATCTAGTTCAACCTTCTCTTTTTAGAGAACGGGAAACTGAGACCAAAAGGGCTCAAGTGGGTCTGTCCACAATCATTGACTGCTTCATTTCTAAACTGCTATATTCAATTGGCCTTTTCCTGGTTGAGGAAGAATGGGAAGAGAGAAAGGATAGAGACTAGGCTAGACACAGGTTTTCATTGGTTCAGAGACCTCCAGGATGCAGAAACTCCCTCCAGTGATGTAGGTTTGCACCTTCTCAGTGCCCAGAGAGCACTGAGAGTTTGGATTTCTTGCTTAGCGTCACACAACAACCTGAAGCCAAGTCTTCCTGGTTCAGAACTTCCAGAGTTCAGACCCTCTAGTCATGATTCAGGACCCTCAGAGGCAACTAGGTGGTGCAGTGAATAGAGTGATGGGCCTAGAGTCAGGACATTGTTACTGTTTGGTCATTTTTCACTTATGTCCAACTCATCATGACCCTTTTTTGAAGTTTTCATGGCAAAAATACTGAAGTGGTTTGCCATTTCCTTTTCCAGTTCAATTTACAAATGAGAAAACTGAGGCAAACAGAGTTAAATGACTTGCCCAGGTTCACACAACTAGTGTCTGAGGCCAGGTTTGATCTGAGATACTCCTGACTTCAGGCCCAGCATTCTATCTACTGCACCACCTAGCTGCCCCAGAGTTAGGAAAACCTGAGTTCAAATCCAGTCTAGCTGCATAACCTTGGACAAGTCATTTAACCTCTGTTTCCCTAAGTTTCTTCTGCTGTAAAATGGAGCTGATAGTAATAGCACCTACCTCCCAGGGTTGTTGTAAGGATCAAATGAGATACTATTTGTAAAGCACTTGCAGTTCCTGGTACGTATATAGGCACTATATAACTTCTAGCTATTATTTATTGCTTTATTTGCCTATCTTTCAAGGCTACAGGACCCTTACCTGTTCTGTTCCCTGATTTCTCTATATAATCATAAACACAAACATATTTATGAATAAAGAAAGTAATGGCATAGGAAAGAGCTGCTCAGGGCCATTTCATTTATTCAAAAGTCAATTGTTCTAAACAAATGACCAGAAAGGAGGTTGAGGGCATGGAACAGAGGCATTCTATACAGTGCTCACCTTATTCCCAGTGAATCAACTCCCAGCTGGCTTTCTGCTTTTAATATATTCAAAGCCCACAGATTTTAAGGCAATACCACAGAAAATATTCTGGCATAGACCGTTGATTGTTGCCAACGGTGCTTGTATTATTGCTCCTTCACTATAATAAAGGCATCTTTTAAAAAAAAAGAATACATTTCAAAATGTAATTGAAACTCTCTGGAGTTATTGTCTTGATTAATGTGTCTGGAAAAATACAAGCCAGGAAATGCTTCGAAGACAGTATTTGTGTTCTCAGCACTGCAGCCCAGGCATCGCTTTATAAAGCCCTTTCCGTATTTCCCGGTTTTCTGTAGCCCCTTAGAAGTGAAGCAATATTTGATCGATTTTGGAATTATCTCTATTCTGTTAGTGGAGTGGGTGATTTCATCTCTTATAATTGAGGAATTTTATGTCAATCCATGTGCATGGCATTTTTAACCTTCATTGAAGAGTTGATAGTGGTTTTCATTATGTATGGTTTTAGTAATTTGGAGTAGAGTTTATGGTAAAAGCTATGAAACAAGCATTAGCTTGATAAAAAAAAAAGTCTGTGCTTGGAGTTCCTTTTTAATCTGAACATCAATCTCAATCATGTTGTCTCCTTGTTCTTTGTCATAGTCTTCATCAGCATGACACTTGTTGTCAATGTTCATTCATTTTTCAGTTGTGTCCTACGCTTCATGACCCCATTTTGGTTTTTTTGACAAACATACTGCAGTGGTTTTGCTACTTCCTTCACTGGTTCATTTTACAGATGAGGAAACTGAGGCAAACAGGGTTAAGTAACTTACCCAGAGTCATACAGCTAGTAAGTAGCTGAGGCTGGATTTGAACTCAGTTCTTCCTGACTCCAGGCCCAGCACTCTATCCGTTGAGCCACCTAACTGTCCCAGCATGATACTACTGTCATGGAAGTTATGGAAAGAGGTAAACTAGACCCACCTAAAGTTAGATGGATTCAGGCTTACTTGAATGGCTGAACCTAAAATTGTAAACTTCTTTAGGACAGGGAATGTCTTTTGTCTTTTTTGTATTTCCAAAGCTTAGCACAGGTACTTACTAAATGGTTACTGAATTGAATTTAATTGAATCTAGAAGGTGGTATCCAATGAAATGCCTTAGGGATCTAAGTAAAGGTATAGCTGGCATACTTATTAAATTTTGGGGTGACAGGAAGGTAAAACAAGTGACTTTATCAAGCACTCTTCCATATGCCAGGCACTGTGCATTAATGTAATACCATGTCACAAAAGGTGACAAGTAAAAGTGAGGCATCACAGAGCAGCAGACAGAATATTTGATTTGGTGTTTGGGGATCTGGGTTCTGAAGGCCTTCCAAACTCTAAATCTATGGTGCTATGAGCCTTTGACTCCAAAGAAGTTTTATACTTGCGAAGTTGATTTCTTAAATCTAAGTTTAATGCTTTACAGTTATACCTATTGCATTATCTTTTTGGCACAATTTGGCAAGAGTTGCTTGGATCATAGTGTGTTAGCTGTCTGTTCAATTCAGCAAGTATTTATTCTGCACCTACTATGTGCCAGGCAAAGAGTGTTAGACACTGGGGATATACATACTCCCTATTTTCAAGGAGTTTATATTCTACTGGAGAGAAACAATAGGTAGATGGATAAGCAAATTTAAAATATAAAGAAAATCATTTCGTTCATTTATTAATTTATTCATTTATTTATGTGTTTATGTGTTTATTTATTTATTTATAGAGCCCTTTTTGTGGTGGCAAAAAATTGGAAACTGAGGGGATGCCCATCAATTGAAGAATAGTTGAACAAGTTGTGGTATATGATTGCAATGGAATACTATTATGTTATAAGAAACAATGAGCAGTATGGTTTCAGAAAAACCTGGGAAGACTTATGTGGACTGATACAAAGTGAAGTTAGCAGAAATAGGCGATTATTGTACACAATAACAGTAATATTGTAAGGAAAATCCACTGTGAAAGACTTAGCTACTTTGATCAAGATAATGATCCAATACAATTCCAAAGACCCATGATAAAAAATGCTATGCAGCAGAGAAACTCTGCAGATTCAATCATTCTTTTAAACTTTCTTTATTTTTCTTTTTATTGTGTGAGTATGTTTGCTTTTGCAACATAGCTAACATGGGAATATTTTTACATGACTTCATGTGTATAATTGATATTATATTACCTTCTCAAGAGGTGAAAGAGGGACACAGAGAGAATTTTGAACTCAATTTAAAAAAAAATGAATGTTAAAGTTTTTTTACATGTAATTGAGAAATATTTAATGAAATAAATTAAAAATAAACTATTGCCATCTCTTCTTAAGTCTCTTACTATCACCTGTACTGCCACATCCTTCCGTTACTCCCACATTGCTAATTCTCGACCCTTGGGTCATCCCCCACCATCTGCTTTTTCTATTCCTATTACAGCGTCCTTGATTTTGGCTAGAGGAAGTCACAATATCATATTAAAATCATAGACTGTGTGCTTCTTAATAGCAGGGAAAATCTTTTGCCTTGCTTTGTATCATAGCACTTAGCATTGTGCCTTACACAATGTATTTAATATTTACTGACTCACTGACTAAATGACTAACTGGATCTATTAAAAATTCTTGCTATTTAACCTCAACCAGGCTTTCACCTCTACGCAATAATCCTTTTATTTTTTTTTCCTCATTGACTCCCTAACCAAGACCCCATAGTGGCTGTTTTAAACCTTATCTCTCTCCAAGCACCCAGCTACATACCACTTCTGTCTCAGTGAATGACCTCACCTGAGGAGTCACTCCGAAGCTCCCTTTTTACATCTCAAAACCTCTCAAAGCCTTTCCCTTTCTTTGCTCTGGTATTAGAGGGTAAAGTCATCCTCCATGACAAAGATAGCCTTTCCACATGTGCTCTTGAGCCATTCCCTCTCATTTTCCTGGGAGCTCTCCCCACTCAGCAGTGCTTAGCACAGTGTTTGGCATATAGTAAATACTTAGTAAATGCTGGTTGGCTGACTGACTGATTACTTCCCTCTCTCCTTTTCAAACTCTTACTACCTGCTAGCATCTTTCCCTTTGCCCATACCATACTTAAGTCTCCCCTTTTGTCCAGAATACTTTGGTGGCTCTCTATTGCCTATAGGATAGAATCCTAACTCCTTAGCCTGTCATTTAAAAGACTCCAAAATCTGGTCCTTCCTATCTATGCTTTGTGTCCCAAGCCAATCTGACTTCTCACTATTCTGTGATCTTGCCCTATCATCTCTTGTATTCACCCAGAGCCAGGGGTGGGGAGCCTGTGGCCTCCAGGCCGCATGTGACCCTCTAGGTCCTCAAGTGTGGCCCTTTGACTGAATCCAAACTTCACAGAACAAATCCACTTAATAAAAGGATTTGTCCCGTAAAACTTGGATTCTGTCAAAAGGCCCCACCCAAGGACCTAGAAGGCCACATGTGGCCTGGAGGCTGCAGGTTCCCCACCCCTGTGGGGAATGACATGTACATACAAGATCTGTGCAATGTAAAGGAGGTCACTGGCTGGGGCAGGGGAGGGGCGGAGATATGGTTTGGGAAGGATTGAACTGAGAAAGGCCTCATGTGATTTGAGCTGAGTCTTCAAACAGGGAAAATGGGAAGCAGAGCTAGAAAAGTAAGCATTCCAAGCTTGGGAGACAACCAGTAGAAAGGCACAGAGATTGGAATAAGACAAATCATAGGATGTGCTCTCTCCTCATCATTAGGCTGAATTCATTCCCAAAGAGCTAATCCCAGATCCATATCAGCTTTTTGAGCAGAGCATTCAAACCAAATGTTCAAGGGAATGATCCTGAAATCCTTTTGTAAATTCCAAAGTTCTATACCATTGTAAGACATTATTATTAATTATTATTAATTAATTAATTAATTAATATTATTATTAATATTGTTGTTGTTGTCGTTGTCGTTGTTTTGTGATAATTGTTTTTGTATCTCCATTAAGAGCAGACTCCTTTTCCTGCCCTTCAGTTTTGTAAGACTCTTTTCTGGAATATTATGATTTAGTCCTGAAATGACGGGTAATGTGCAATCATGATTCACAGGAATATTTCCAACTGTGTGGGTATGTGATAACTCTCTATGAACGGAACCAAAGATAGGTTTAAGTGTATGGGGAGTGAAAACTAAGTTATCAACCATAAGGCAGGGGCCTTGAAAAGTCACATTTTCCCAGCTCCTTTCCCAACAAAACATCATTAAGACCATGATTAGCACTTCAATTCTACCACCTGTCCAGACCTCTGCAGCTGCTCTGGGATTTAAAAAGGGCTTTGCAGAAGAACTAGACCAGTTATGATACTATAAGCAAGGGACCTTTATTGAGCATGTTTAACTCATATCAGGGAAGACTTTAAGACCTAAGAGGGGTATCCAGGGATGGAAGGACAGAAGGAGAGGCAGAGAAAGCAAGGGAAGGATAATATGGCAGCATCTGCCTCCTAACTAGCTCAGCAGCTGATACCTCTGAAGCAGAATGGAGAAGGGCAGGAAAGACAAAGGATGTCTCTCAGGCACTGAGGGAGATGACCGTTAAGTCATTGTGGGAGGGAGGAGTGCAATATGATCCCATGAGAGGCTGCCTTCTGAACTTGGCACATTCAGGTTACACCAACTTCTTGTTACTCCTTCTGGATCATTGGGTACAATAACTGAAGTTATTGTCAGTTGAGGCATCAGGGCAGCTCAGTGATTCAGGAAAAGACCAGGAGGGAAAAAAAAAACAGGGGTATAATAGTGAGTAGGGGTGGGATGTGCACTATCTGGTGCATCTGATGGGTTGCCTGCTTTATGATGTCACAGAAAATGAGGTGCCAATTAGCAAGTTTGCATGGAAGATGTAAATTTATACCATGGAAGCTCCCAGGCATAGAAGATTCTAGAAAGGGGGGGGGGGCAGGATATAAGCAGGGTGAAGGGTCAAGTCTAGAGTAGAAAAAGCAAAAGATCCACCCCCCAAAAAAAACTCCAATTGTTGGTTTTTATAAAATCCAATTACCGCAGCACCAAATTCTCTCTTCTTACCTGCCTCTTTCCTCCTATTATATCAAATAAGATAAGCAGCATTGGTCCAAGATCCATGATCAGCTTTCTCTCTCATTAGACCCAGATGTCCAGTTCTGGTTCTACATGGAACTTCAGGGGCATTTTGGACCCCCAAGTAGAGAAGCCAGGACTTCTTACCTCTTTTCTATAGGATATTGTGAAGACTTACGCCTCAATCAAGTCTTCTTTTTTCTGTCTTCATAACTCTTATGTATGTCTTTTACCCTTAACTCACATAACCATCACTCTGGTATGGCACCATCATGCAGCTTTTCATGCCTGGACTCTGGTAATAGCCTTCCGATTAGTCTCTCTGACTCAAGGTTCCATTCACTCCACTTCACTGCCAAAGTGATTTTCCTAAAACACAGTTCTGGGTTATGTAATCCCTGCTGCTGGAGAGGCCAAAGCTGGTGGAACACTTGAGCTTAGGAGTTCTGAAATGCAACAAAACTAAATCTAATTGGGTGTCCTTACTAAGGCTAGCACTAATCTGGTGAACCCTCAGGAATAGGGTGAGCTGATGTGAGAGCATGTCGAAGCTTGGATCAGCATTGGGTTCTGACTGTTGAGGGACTGCTGCCCTTCCAGGTTCTTTGAGCTAGGAAGACTCAATCTCCCCCCCCCCCAAAAAAAATAACTCTCAGATCTGAAAATGTTAACCCCACCCTTCTCAGTAAACACCAATGATGTAATCTTACTTCTGGGTTAAAATAGAAAATTCTCTTTTTGATATTTAAGCCCCTTCACAACCTGACCTCTTTCTACTTTTCCCATCTTCTTGTACTTTACTTCCCTCCATGTACTCTGTGATCCAATTACACTGAACTACTAGCCATTCTTCACCTAGGACACCCCATCTCTTGCTTCTGTACTGTTGACAGATGAGTTCGCTGAGACCCAGGAAAATAAAAAAAAACTTTCCCAAGGGTACATTTTATTTTCAGTATTACCACAACTGCTTATTCCAGATTGATCACAAATAGTATGACAATTTCTGTGGACAGCTCTTTCTTTGCATATGAAAGGCTTTTAGGATTATATTTTATATTTTAGCTTCTTTTTTTTTTTGGCCACCTCTGTTCTGTTGGGCAAAGGAGCTGATACTCTAGATACTTTAGAGACTTGAAATTGTCATTTGAATTTCACCTGCTAGGAATTAGTGGGGCTGAATGATTTTTGAAACTTTGATTTGGCAGTAAGTGTTATCTAAATGGGCAAAATATTGGACACTTAGTAGGCACTCAGTAAATATGTATTGGTTGATTATACCCATAAATATACATCTCTGTTATCTCTCACTGTGTCAAATTTGCTTCATCAAAATTTCCCTCTGGATATATCCATTTTTAATGTTATTTTTCATGCTAACATCCTCTGCTTTCACAGATGACAACCATATCAAATTATTTAGTCCCTCTATTCCCTTGACACAGAAGGGATGCTTGTCTTTCTTCCTTTGGAGAGAGGTAGGAGATCCCTTTTCATTTGCGAGATATCTATGTTAACTTATGTCCTAGTGTTCATTGAAGACACGGAAGTAGGAGCTACTGGAGTGCCTGCTGAAGGATAATTGGAAGCCCAAGCAGAAAACCTTATGAGACCTTTCTAGCCATAGCATTTCTATTCCTGTTAACTTCCTTTCACCCTGGGCAACCAGGAATGCCCTTGCCAATTAATAGTGTTTAGGAGTATGGTGTCCTAGCACTAAGATGCTAGGAAAAATGAATGCTTCTACCATTTATGAGTTGCATGCTAAGTCTTCATGTGGTAAGGATATGATGCTAATTGTAAGACTCTCTTTTCATTTCATTGTGGATTTGGAAATAACACCTTAGCCTAAGACTAGGGAAATGGAATTCTTATGTACAAGACATATGCTAAAGTTTGCCTGGAGAATATAAGGCCTGAAATATGTGGACATGACCTCCATAACACTTAACTGGATTGGTGGTTCTAGGGAACACAGAACTATGAAAAAAGTAAACATTTAGCAAACTTAGGAGAAGCACTTAGGAGTCCCCTCTCTCCACACGCACACAAAAATCCTCCAGAAAAATTGTTCCAGGTTCAAGGTATTCTATACAAAGCCACAACTCATGACCACCACCAATGTGTTATGTTTACCAGAGTATCAAATGATGGTTCTGGTTCAAAGCAAAGGCGTTTAGTAAAATAATGTAGTGAGAAAAAATTAGATATAGAACTTTCTCTGTCCTCCCCAGTTCCTCTTCTCAATGACCTGTGACACATTCTCCCCAGTAATACATACACACTATCGATCAGAAGAGAAGAAATGTCTAAGGAACTTATGTGGCTTGGGCACATGCATGAAGGGCATGTGTGAAGGAAATCCTAAGACCATGTTCCATGAGGGTCAGACTGATTTTCCCTTAAAAAGGTATTAAAACTGTCCTTGAGCCTTAATTAGCTTAGGGGCTAAGGGCTTGGGCCATTGTCTTAGCTTCCTGGTTATCTGAATACCCAAAAAGCCAGAGCATAAGGAGTTCCAGAGGCTCCCTCCAGGTTTTGAGTAGTAGACCATCATGAGCTTATTTTTTTTTCTGAGCTCTAATGGCAGCTCTTATAAGGAATTTTAGGGCTTTGGGGCAGCTAGTGTGGCAGTTGGCATTTTGGCTCTTCATCTTATCACCTAGGTAGCTGTTTATCCTATTTCCCTATATATCAGGCACCAGCTGGATACTCCAATCTAAGAATTGTGGATAAACCACAGAAAAGATGAATGTGATTAGAGAAAGCATGACCATCCAATAGAAGCAGATGGCAGTAGCTGTAAAATTTCCATAGAATATAGAAATATAATAAAAGTCAAGCAAATCTGTCTGTTTTTGAGGGCAAGCAGATGCAAAAAAGGAGACTGTGACTCAGGAGAGGATAAAATATGTCAGTGAGTAACATCTTCCAAGACACATTACCAGGGAAAGAAAGTTAGATCGGAGAGTTTCTTGTCCAAAGTGGGACATCTGGTCGCCACACTTAATTCGGTGATGACCACATTATCCTTTTTTGCTGCTTGATTTTCTTTTCATTCTTCCTGGATCTCACTTTAAAAACCATTGGATTTTAACTGGATTTATAAATTCATGTAACTTTTTTTTTTTAACTCAGGCTATGTCAGGTGAGCAGTGAGTCCTTTATGTTCTACCCAGGTGACACTTATCCCTACTTATGGAAGGAAACAGATCTCATTGAACAGTTTTTCCAAAGTGTTGAGGGATTGGTGGTAGCCAGAGCAGTCAATTTTTAGCAATTCACCAAGCTCTATGAAAATTATCTAACTGTTATAAAGTGCAATGGCATGACAGAGTCTGTTCTGCTCAATGAATTCTGGCAATCTTCCTTAAAGTGCTATCATTGATTTTCTTACTGGTTTTGAAATCTCACACTGTGTAGGGCTTGATTTAGCTTCCTCCCCCCCTCCCCATAAGTGTGTAAGATAAGTTGGGTCACGCAGAGGGGATTTTCTTGTTTTGTTTTATTTTACTTGGGTTTGGCAGCTGTTTGCCAGTTGGTTGCTGGATAATTTTGTTATCTTTAGTTGTCATGGTATGTCACTTCAGTTCTATTTCTTTCCCTCCTCATTCCCCTTCTAAAAAAAGGAATCTTTTTATCTTTCCTGAGTGGTATTACCTTCATTAAGTTCAGATTTCCCCTGTTCACATGCCTGTCTCTTACATGTTTGAGGCTGTTTACTCAATGATGTACTCCTCATTAAGTAAAAATGGAACTGGAGACTGATCACCATCTTTTCTGGTCTACTTACAAATAAACTTAGCCTATTTTCCCTTTTCTTTTAGTGTCTTCACAATGGGGGAAAACTCTACTGTTTACAAGCTGATGATTTAATTTCAATAAATGTCTTCCCTCCTCCCCCTACTGCCCTTCTATGATTTACTGCTTGCAACCGTGAAAAACATTCCAAGATAGACCTTGTTTTCTAGCTTTGACAAAACCCTGCTTCTTGCCCGTATGGATTTACAAAGATTTATCTGTTGTAGTTCAGTGGTGAAAGTAATAATATTAGCAGTTGACACCATATAAGGTACCAATAAGAAAATGGAACTTGAGTTCATCCTACTTCTAGCCCCTGATGCATTAAAAGACCTGTATTTTCTGAAAGGAATGTAAACTGATCAAATACTGTGAATTGTCTCCTTCACTAATGAGATTACATTAATAATGTAATCAATACCTTAGCAGTTTTGCACTGGCACCATGTATAGGCACATGCATGCTGTATTATATTCATGTCTGAAATTCAAATCAATTATCCTCAATTTTGATTCTTTCTGTCAGAAATGCATGACTTTCTAAGGTACTTGTCTCTTAATTTGATCTGTATAGAAGCTTAACCAACTCTCTAAGGCACCAAGTTTGTTCTGGCTCTGTCGAGACCCTTATAGTATTATCTGTCATGTTCCACTCCATTCACGTGCCCCAGATGATATCCTCTGATGGCTTCATCTTTATTGGAGAGTTCTCTTTACTCTTCCCAAAGTCTCATTCACCAGCCAAAAATTACTAGAAGTATGTCAGACACAAAACTCAGGCCTCTTCTTAGCTCTCAGTAGGCCCCAAACCATGGAATGAAAGCCTCCTTCCATGTAAGAGCCACAAGGGTGAAGGATTATCTTTGAGAGGAAATGATCCTGTTAGAGTGAAACTGAAGAAAGAAATCTGCATTTTCTATTTATAGGGAATGAACCCTGAAAGAACCAAGCAAGAACTTGGTGGGCTGTGACCTCTGGTGAAACAGCTATATGCTGGAAAAGACAAATGGGATGGGCAGAAACTGTTTCCAAGTTTTTCATTGCTGGGGAATGGTATCCGTCATCCTAACTTACAGAATTCTGACATACCTTTCTAGATAGCCTGGGTTTATTATGTGGTGTGACTTGATGAAAAGTGGGAATTTTGGGTTGGTTTTTAGTTGCAGAAACCCTTAGCCTAAAGATCAATAAGGAAAAAATCTCCATCAATTCCTTATGCAGGCAGAGACAAGATGGTGGAGTGAAAGCAGTGACTTGCTTGATCCCTCCCCCAAACCACTCCAAATACTTTTAAAAAATGGCTCCAAACAAATTCTAAAGCAGCAGAACCCACAAAAAGACAGAGCAAAATGAATTTACAGCCCAAAACAACCTGGATGGTTGATCAGAAAGGTATATTGCGCAGGGTGGGTAGAGGAGCGCAGTTCAGGGTGGGTGTGCAGGCCACAGCAAGCCTGCAGTAGGCCTCAGAGGACTGAATTGTGGGCAGTTGTGACAGTTTCCGGACTTCTCAACCCATGAATGCCAAAGACAACTTAGAAGGTCATTGGGAAAAGTCTGTGACTGTGGTGAGAGAGGAGCTAGGTCTCAGCTGCAAATCCTTACCATAGGCCACACTGCCTCCTGAGCTTCCCGCCCACAGACTGAGGGGGAATCAAGTGGATGATCAGAGGGGGATTGTAGGGATCTCTTTGCCAGTGCTGAGGCAGGAATCTCTTGCTTTGCCCATGCTTGGATCTGGGTCACAGTTCTGAGGGGCAGTCCTGGAGCGAGGAGGAGTACTGGTGTGGTGGTGGAGAGGAAACACCTCGCCCCTTATCATAGCTCCTTGGAAGAAGTGAAAATTTACAGGTCCCTAGAAGTATCTCTGAAAACAGCTGTACAAACCCCCAAAGCTTGGGACAGTACATTCTACACATTGGAAACAGACTCTTACCTTAACAAAGAGTTTAAAACTCAAGTAATTGGCCGGGATCATAAGTAAGCAGCACAAAAGGAGTCAGACTATATTATCTTACTTTGGTGACAAAGAAGATCAAAACATACAACCAGAAGAAGACAACAAAGTCAAAGCTCCTACATCCAAAGTCTCCAAGAAAAATATGAATCAGTCCCAGGCCTTGGAAGAGCTCAAAAGGGATTTTGAGAAGCAAGTAAGAGAAGTAGAGGAAAAACTGAGAGTTTTGCAAGAAAATCATGAAAAACAAGTCAACAGCTTGCTAAAGGAGACCCCAAAAAATACTGAAGAAAATAACACCTTAAAAAATAACCTAACCCAAATGGCAAAAGAGGTCCAAAAAACCAGTGAGGAGAAGAATGCCCTAAAAAAGCAGAATTGGCCAAATGGAAAAGGAAGTCCAAAAGCTTACCGAAGAAAATACTTCCTTAAAAATTAGAATAGAGCAATTGGAAGCTAGTGACTTTATGAGAAATCAAGACACTGTAAAACAAATCCAAAACAATGAAAAAATAGAAAACAATGTAAAATATCTCATTGGAAAAACAACTCACCTGGAAAATAGATCCAGGAGAGAGAATTTAAAAATTATTGGACTATCTGAAAGCCATGATCAAAAAAAGAGCCTAGACATCATCTTTCAAGAAATGATCAAGGAAAACTGCCCTGATATTTTAGAACCAGAGGGCAAAATAGAAATTGAAAGAATCCACTGATCACCTCCTGAAAGAGATCCCCAAAGGAAAACTCCTAGGAATATTGTAGCCAAATTCCAGAGTTCCCAGGTCAAGGAGAAAATATTATAAGCAGCCAAAAAGAAACAATTCAAGTATTGTGGAAACACATTCAGGATAACACAAGATTTAGCTGCTTCTGCATTAAGGGACCACAGGGCATGGAATATAATATTCCAGAGGGCAAAAGAGATAGGATTACAACCAAGAATCACCTACCCAGCAAAACTGAGTATAATCCTTCAGGGGAAAAAATGGTCATTCAGTGAAATAGAGGACTTTCAAGCATTCTTGATGAAAAAACCAGAGCTAAATAGAAAATTTGACTTTCAAATACAAGACTCAAGTGAACATGAAGAGGTAAACAGGAAAGAGAAATCATAAGAGACTTATTAAGGTTGACCTGTTTACATTCCTGCAGGGAAAGATGATATTTGTAAGTCATGAGACCTTTGTCAGTATTAGGGTAGTTGGAGGGAAAAAATTATATGTATGTATATAGACAGATAGATAGATAGATAGATAGATAGATAGATAGAGGGCACAGGGTGAGTTGAAGATGAAGGGGTCATATCTAGAGAATAAAATTAAGGGGTGGGAGAGGATTATACAAGGAGAAGGAGAAAGGGAGAGGTAGAACGGGGCAAATTATCTTACAAAAAAAAAAAAACCAGAAAAGAAAAGGCTCTTACAGTGGAGGGTAAACAGGGGAAGGTGAGAGGGAATGAGTGAATCTTATTCTCATAGGATTTGACTTAAGGAGGTAATAACATACACACTCAATTGGGTATGGAAATCTGTCTTACCCTACAGGAAAATGGGGTGGGGGGAGAAGGAGACAAGAGAGCAGGAGGATGATAGAGAGGAGGGCAGATTGGGAAAGGGGGTAATCAGAAGCAAATACTTCTGAGGAGGGACAGGGTCCAAAGAAAGAATAGAATAAATGGGGGGCAAGATAGGATTAAGGGAAATAGAGTTAGTTTTTCACAGCATGTCTACTATGGAAGTGTTTTGCATAACTGCACATGTGTAACCTATATTGAGTTGCTTGCCTTTTCAATGAGGGTGGGTGGGGAGGGAGGAAGGGAGAAAATTTGGAACCCAAAGTTTTAAAGACATGTTTAAAAAAAATGTTTTCACATGCAACTGGAAAATAAGAAATACAGGAAATGGGGTACAGAAATCTATCCTGTCCTACAGGAAAATAGAAGGGGAAGGGGATAAGAGAAGGGGAGGAGAGATAGAAGGGAAGGCAGACTAGGGAAAGGGACATTCAGAATGCATGCCATCTTGGGTAGGATGAGGGGCCAGAAGGGGTGAAAATTTGGAACTCAAAATCTTATGGAAGTAAATGTTGAAAACTAAAAATAAATAAATTTATTAATTAAAAAAAAAAGAATCATTCTTTTCTTGAGCTATACAGTATTTCTGAAAGACCACACTGTCCATGGATAGGGTTTCTTGCTTCTTTTCTTTTTATCCTTCCCAGAAATTTGACTAGATATAAGAGCTCACCTGGTGTTAGACAAATAAGAACAGGATTTGACTGATACTTCAAGTGCCAATTATAGTCTTCTTTTTCTAGTAGCCATGTAGGATGTCTAGCCTGCAGTAGAAGATGCCGGTGCTTTTCTGCCCTAAGTGGTAGATGCTGTTATTTCAGATAAACATTTCCCTGCTCTTGGTTACCAAGCACAGACTAGAGGAGTGCTGTTTTGTACCAACATTAACCAAAAATTGATCTTTTGTCCATAATTTAATAGCTTCAAAAGCACATTATATTTCTTCTTAGACTCTTAGCTACCTTATGTACCTGATAGGCAAAATGAATGATGTTGACCTTTTATGTGTATTTGTTCTGTTATTTTCTCCATTTTGGGGGCGGGGAATACCTAAGCATAATAACCAAAACCACTGTTTCTATCCCTATTGGCTACATTTTCTATAAATTTTCCACATGCTCCATCTATTTTAGTCTTTGATATATTGAAGCAGAATTTTAGAACAGAAAGGGACTTTGGCTATCATCCAATTCAAATTCTTTTTTTCAGGTTAAAAAAAGTAACCCAGAGAGAAGTGATTTGTCCAAGGTCATGTAGACAATGACAGTGCCATGCCTAAACCTCAGATATTTTAACACTCACTCAAGATTTAACTCACATTCACATTAGTAAGTACTGATTTTTCCATGCATCCACCAGCAACTACAGGAGGAGCAAATAGAGTTTTCAAAAGTCTGTGGACTTTCATTTTCAGTTTTTAGAAAAAAATGAAAAAATCTCCCTTTATTACATACATGTTTATGTATTTACAGTGGCACAGATGGCCTGACCATATATGGATCTAGGTAGTACTTATCTAATGACACTACTCTCCCTCTATTTGTGGGCTGAGACATACTTTATCTAGACATGACCAACATGGGAATTGTTTTGCTGGACTATGAATGTTTATTATAAGTTTGGGGATTTCTTTTCTTTTATCGGTAGTGGAGAAGGTAAGAGGAAGAAAAGATGAATGCTTGTTAATTTAAAAAATAAGTCTAATTAGAAATAAAGATGTTTTTAGATATCCCTTAAAAAAATGCTACATTTTTGAAGATATGGCAGATCTATCTCTGAGAGCTCTTCTTTCTACTTCCCATATATTGTCCAGAAATTAATGTAGAATGAAAAGTGATAGTAGAAGATATAGCCTTATTTATATGTGTAGGGACAAAGCCCATTACCAGTGATTCACTTCTATTGTCCGCCCCCCCGGCCTTAAGTCAGAATACTACAAAATCTACAAAATCCGTCTTGTTTTTCTTATTAGTAAAAACTGAAGGAGAGCAAAACCCTCCTTATTTGATGGACTTTTATAGGAATATACAAAACTTGCTGGAATGCAATAGATATGGAATGCAACTGGATAGACTAGCTCTATGAGAGCAGAAATACCCTGGGTCAGTCATATCTACCTTATAATAAATAACTGACCTCCTGGCAACTACCTCCAAGTTAATGTTAATTCAGTACCAGAATCTAGAAGATCTCATATCAGTCTCTAGAGCAACACTAGCCCCTAGTACAGGGAGATCACCTTTTCATGAATACTCCTAAATCAGTATCAGTCAATCAATCAACAAACATCTGCTCATTATCTACCATGTGTCCATCACTCTGCTGGATACTGGGGATAGATACAAAAGTAATACAGGACCTGCTTTCAAGGATCTCTTTGGGAGATATACCATGGCCAAAGAATTCTAGGAACACACACACACACACACACACACACACACACACACTCACACACAGGCACACAGCCTGCAACTGTATTGGAGCTCTGGTTTTCCTATTTCCTTGCTGTGTGACCTTGGGCAATTCACTTGATTTCTCTGAGCTTCAATTTCCTACTCTGTAAAAATGTTGATTGTAATATTTATCCTGCCTAATTTATAGTGTTATTGTAAGGAACAAGTGAGACAATATTTGTGAAAGTGTTTTGAACACTGTAAAACTATACAGGTGTTATATAGTACTACATACTCTGTACTCTGGTAGATTTGTGATTTTATCACTATGTGTACTTGCCCCATTCCTCTTATTCTTGTGTATTTTTTGTCCATATTTTACCAGGAATCCTCCATAGAAAATATAACTAGGATTCTCATTATTATTTTAATCTGTGGGGCATCAGTATTGTCCCCAGGCTATCCACCTATAGTTTTTCCTTCTTGCAATATGAATTATTTCTCTTCTTTTTAAGTCATCTATTTTCTTGATACTATGTCTTTTATGCTACTTCCGGCATGCAAGTTATCAGTGGTAACATACTTCAGCCTACTCAAGCTCTCCATGCATATTTCCATTTCTTTTTGGATTATTTGTAATATTAATCCTCCTCATTTATGGTGTTTCATGATTTTCACTATTTGACATCACTGAGAAAATATTGGTTTTAAATAAATGAGCTTTTGAAGCATGAGACGGTTTAGGACTTTCAAAATAGTGCATAATTTCCAAGTTGTGATTCAACCTGATCTCCTCCTATTGAAGTCAGCATCTATCATTGTCTATTTGTATTAGCTAGCAAAGGTATCTATATCTCTCTCCCCCTCCCCCTGTCTCTGCCTCTGTGTCTCTCACTAGCTAGCTAAATGAGCTACCTGTTAAAACTATATTTCATGGTTTAGGTAGTATGTATTTTTCATCTACTGCCTTTTTCTTACATGAACAGTTAAACCCTTTCGGATTTCACTGAGAAACTTTGTAATAGTTGGGGGCTTAATGTAATTAGCATAATGTCATTTATAAACAGTAACATTTGGAGAATTACCATTAATGGACAATCCCTCCTTTTGTTTGAAACCTAAGCCTGTTATCTTCCACATCATTAGTGAATGCCTGCTTGATACCTAACTTGCTGTTAATGCTTAGAAGATTGGTGAACAAAGTTATGTCTATATTTACTTCTTTTACATAGACTCTTTTTTTACATTCTATTATTTTCTTTTTTCCAATTACATGTGAAAGCAATTTTTAACATTCATTTAAAAAATATGAGTTCTAAATTCTATCCTTCTCTTCTTCCCTTCCCCCTCCCTGAGATCTCAAGCAATTTTATGTAGGTTATAGATGTGCAATCATGCGCAACGTATTTCCATGTTAGTGATGTTGTGAAAGAAAACATAGACAAAGAAAAAATACAAAACACAAAGAAAGTAAAAAATAGTATGCTTCGTTCTGCATTCAGACTCCATCAGTTCTTTCTCTGGAGGTGGATAGCATTTTTCATCATAAATCCTTCAGAATTGTCTTGGATCTCTGTGTTGCTGAGAATAGCTAAGTCATTCACAGTTGATCATTATACAATATTGTTGTTGCTGTATACAATGTTCTGCTCGTTCTTCTCACTTCACTTTGCTGTCATAGATTCTTATATGGTTTTAATGTATGTATTGAGAGACACCCTTGTCAAGGAGAGCCTTCAAATTTTCATTTTTAAAACTGTAAAATGAAGGTTTTCTAAAAATACAGAAACAATATACATAGCAGGATGCTATATTTTCTATTCATCTTTTTGAACTGGTGATTATAAAGAAACCATACGTTGCAGAACATTGTGAAACCCTACTTCTTTTTTCATGCTTTCATTGAGATACCATCAATGCATGTATAGGTCATTCTCATGAAGATTTTATAAACATAAGAGGGCAGGCATACAGATTGGTAGCTGTCAGTATTTTCTTAGTGTAACCTTGGCTCAAAACCAATTTGCACAAGACTCTCCTCATTGTTAGAGATTGATCATTCAATGCTCCTTGCCTGTATGAGGGGTAAAGTTGTCAAGAGTTTGGGAGAAGAGATATCCAGGTCTTCTGGCTTCTACCTTCCAGAAAGAAGACATATAGTTTCAGACTTTTCAGAAGAAGACAACATTATCTAAGTGCTGGCTCTTTGACATATTAGCTTCTTCCCAGAATCTTTCTCTCCCTTCAGGAATATGAAGAGATTCTGGAACCATCTTTCTTCTTCCTTAAAGATGGAAGCCAAAAGGCCAGGATCTCCCTTTTCCTGAACTTCTGCCAACTCTGTCCCTCACACAGAGGGGAACATTGAATAATCAGTCTCCACCAATGAGGAGAGTCTTATGCTAATACACTTTTAGTCAAGGATTGATTACATTAGTCTCCTTTTTTTGGTCATTTTTCCTAATATTTTAGGATCACACTGTCTCTGAGATAGCTTGAAAATAAACTTTTAAATGCTTTTATTTCATTGGCTCTAGCTTCTTTTCTTGACTTCATTTCATGGGACCCTTACCATATTCTCACAAAGTATACTGAGAGTTCAAATGTTGTACTCCTACTGTATTCACTGATGAGAAGTGATCACTATAAAATGCTAAGCAAATCTGTTAAATTTCCTATGTATTTCTTTCCTTCTTTCTCAGGTTTAGGCACTAATGATAATCCCAGGATGATGTGGCTTAGGTGGGTTTTGCACCATATTACTGTAGACTCATTTTCTATTCAACTGCTTTTCATCATTTTGTGAAGACATACTGACTGTCTTCTATCATCCTCCTTTGAAATGTATGCAGATGAGCCTGTACTCTAGATTTTTGTTATCTGCATCTCTCTCTACTTGACAAGAATCCTAAGATCATGCATCATGGGATCATGGATTTAGAGCTGGAATGGACTCCAGATGCCATCTAGTCTAATTCCCTCTTTTTTTTTTTTTAACATATGGAAACAGACGCCGAGGCAGAAGTAACTAGCCCATGGTCACAAAGAGAATATGATGAGACAGGATTCAAACAAAGATCCTCTTCAGAGCAAATTCTCTTGCCACCTGTGACAGAATAGCTGAAGTCACTAGACAATTATAGCCTCCCTATTCTGACAAAGGTTTTGTATTACTGAAGCTTTTCTAGGAGATACTTTTATTTGGAATCGAGGTCTTTACTTGTGTTCATTTCCAACTTTTTTGGAATTGATAGCTTACTTAAATAGGATGGGTTGAAGCTGATGTGATCTTATGCAGTAATTTACATGTTGTGCCACATGTGAGAATGTTTGAGTCATGATTAAATTCTGATGAGAAATTAATAGTGTAAAACGGATAGCAGATTTCTTGGCATGTATTCTTTGAAGTTTTAATCAATGAATTTGACGAAGATACATGTTTAAGAAATTTGACTCAGAGAAATGTATAAGTGCCTAGAATGGGTACAGTACTGTCCTAAGCACTGGGAATAAAAACAAGTGAAAAATAATGTGGTCTCTGCCTTAGAGAGTTTATAATCCAATAAACAGGAATAAATCATGTACATAGATGAGGCTGATGCTAGGTATAATGTAATTATTGATCTAATGAAGACAGAAGGATCATTCAGCTGAGTGCATCAGCAAAGGCTTCATGGAGAAAGTTGCACTTGAGTTTGACCTTGAAAGAAAAGAAAAAGGGGCACCTAGGTGGTGCAGCTGACAGTTGACTAACCCTAGAGTCAGGAGTATCTGAGTTCAAATCTAGCATCAGACACTTGACATTTGTATGACCCTGGGCAAATTGCATAACCCTGATTGCCTCTGAAAAAGAAGGAGGAGAAGGAGGAGGAAAAGGAGGAGAATTTCAATTGGTGGCAGTATAAAAGAAGCATGACCCAAGAATAAGGAATGTTCCTTTTGAATATTCAAAAGGAACTCAAAAGGAATTCAGGAGGTGAGAGTGGACAGGAAAAGATGTAGGACTAGTGGCATCAACTAGTAGTACCATTTGGGCTGGAATGTTAACCATATGAAGCAGAATGAAATCAGACTTAAAAAGGTACATCAAAGTCAGATTACAAAGAGCCTAAATTTCCAAACCAAGGAATTTATTTTTAGCTGCTAGTCAATGAAGACCCACTACTGGCTTTTGATCAAGGGGACAATGTGGTTGTAGCCAGGCAGTAAGAAGGTGACTTTGGTAGCTGTCTTTATAAAGATTGAATCATAGGCAGGAAGGAAATTATTATCCAGATCATAGGATAATAGATTTTAGAGCTAAAGGAAGTCTTAGCAATCATCTGGTCCAACCCCTTCATTTTACAGATGAAAAAAACTGAGGCAGAGAGAGAAGCTATTACCCAGCATCTCAAAGGTGGTAAAGTAGCAGAACTGGGATTTGAACCAAAGTTTGTTTTACTCTAAATCCAGCTTTCTTTCTACTGTATCAGCCTCCTCAGGTAAAAAGGCAAAAGAGAATGAGAGACTAGAGTGGTGTCAATGAAGAGGATATGGGAAATAGGTGAAAGATTGGAGAGAAAGAATTACAATTGACAGGATTTGGTAACTGATTAAACATGCATGGAGGTGTGAGGGAAAATCATCACCATTAGAATAGAATAGTCCCATTGACAGAAGCTGAAACTATTTGTTTATGAAATTTGCAGATGTTTTGAAACTGGGAAGGCTAGTTCATATGTTAGATGACAGATTCAGGACTGTATACCCTGGAACAATGAGCTAAATCAAATTGAATAAAGTGTAATAGAATATATATCAAGTGCTGCATTAAAAAAAGAAAAGAAAAAGACAAGTATAGCATGGAACTGTGACTAGATGGGCGTTTGTGTGAAAAATGACCTAGAGGTTTCAGCAGCTCGATATGAGTCAAAAAGGTGACTCAATAGCAAGAATAAGTCATTTTGGCTGGATTATTTTGACAGTGTTATTAGAGGTCCTGGTATTATTAGATGCTGCCCTATTCAGAATAAGGGAGGTTCACCCTTGACACATTCCTTCCAGTTCCAGGTGCTGTATTTTGGAAAGGACATTAATACCTATGATCATTTCTAGAGGAGAGTGGTCCAGAACGAAACCATGCTTTGAAGGATTAGTTGAACAAACTAGGGATGGCTAGATGACAGACATTTAATAGGAAGGAGTTGGTTGTCATCATATTTAAAGGCTTATCTTATGGAAGACATATTAGATTTCTTCTATTAGCATGAGATAGTAAAACTCAGTGGCAAATGAGCAGAAATTTTAAAAGGTAGATTTCAGGCAAATAGAACTTTTAAAAATTAGCCAATAAAAAATAATAGCTTCTCTAAGAGACGGTGAGTTTCCCATGATGGAAAGTATTCAAGCTGAGGATGGAAAACCACTTTTTTAGATTTGTTTACAACAGCAGAGAATATTCACATTTTAGTAACAGTTGGACTAGATAATGTTTGATATCTCTTCAAACTTTTCAATTCTTTAATTCTATATATTAGAGTTCTCTTTCAGATATGGTGTGAAAAAGGCTGAGCGGTTATAGTAGACTAAACACTGGACTTAGAGACAGAAGAACTGGGTTGGAATTTGAGATTTGCCGCTTACTAGCAGTGTGATCTCAGTCAAATCACTTATGACTTTCTAAGTTTCAGTTATCTCATCTATAAAATGGAGATGTAATAATTATATGATTGACCTCAGAGAGTTGTTATGAGGATGGTTGTTGTAAACTTTCTTTTTTTTCTTCTATTTTTTGGTCAGCAACAATGTTTTCATCAGTGTGGAAAATGCCAAAATGCAAACTACTTTCACCAGTGAAACTTGGCTATTATATGAGTCTTATTTTTTCCTAGAATACTCAAAGTCAATTGATGACTTGCTTATACTCACATGGCTAGTATGAATGAGAGTAGCATTTGAACCCAGGTCTTACCAACTTTAAAACCGCCCTCTCTGCCATACTGACTGGGTTTTAAATGGTAATAAACCACAAAGTTCTATATCAAAGTAAACTGTTATCATGTGTCAGTTTCTATGACTTTGTGCTTTATCACAATTGCCATGTCAAGTGATGGTCTCTGTAGTCCTTTCCAAACTGAGATTCTCTGAGTCTTTGGAAACGCATACTGAGGTTAGGTCCTCGGCCATAGAAGGCCAGATGTGTGTGAAGTTCATTAGTCATTGTAGAATTCAAATGGAGTCAGGGAAAGGCATCCAACTTGTATTTTGGGGTCCAGAATTTACATCAGTGTTCTATTACTTACTTCTCTGGCAGACAGGCAGGCAAGACACATTTATTAAGCACTCATTATGTGCCAAACACTGTGCTAAATGCTGGAGACGTAAATATATGCAAAAAAGAAAGAGAATCCCTGTTCTCAAGGAGATTACAATCTAATGGGAGAAGACAACATCCTCTTAAAAGGAGAGAGGATGAGGAGAGAAGGTGTGAGGGGAGAGAAGGTGTGAAGCACAGAAGAAAGGGGAATGAAAGATAGTCAGTCTGGGCCCATCCCCAAAATGGAGGCCCTAGAAAGAACTCATCAACAGAATACTGGGCCAGAGCAGAGTGAGAAAGGAAGTTGACTCATGGTGGCAGAGCCTGGAGACTATAAAATTTCCATCTATAAAATCAGTAAAATAATACTTGCACTATTTGACCTAGCAATGCTATTAGAAAATGCTTGCTGACTTTATCATCGTGGACAATTTATTTAACTTCTCTGGGCCTCAGTTTCCCTATCTTTTGGGAAGAGTTAAAAAAATTACACTTGTGTCTTACAGTGTTGTAGAGAAATGCTTTGTATATAATATAGCACTATATCAAAATGAGTTATTTTTTTATTTTATTTATAATCTGTTTTATTTATACTTTTATTTATACTCTATCATTATTTTATATCTTATTGACAAATATTGCTTAACTGTCTGCTAAAAAGTTACAACGTGTTAGTTTAAAACCAGTGAACGTATGATATACAGAAGTGTAAATCAGACCTTAACATTAATGGATTTTCCAAACATTCATTTTTGCTATAAATATGAGCCCGTTTGGTCTTTAGTATTGCGTACTATCTAACTATTGCTTCTCTTGTCTTTCACTCTTTCTCATATCTATGTGTGTGGGTGTTTTAATCATTCACCATTAAGGATTTAAGTTCAGTCTATATTTTCATTCTATTGACACCTGTAATCAAGACATTGGTTATTCTGTTTTAAGCCAACAAATGTAATTCAATATTTGACATCTAAATTGAGCAATGATTCATAGATCTACTAATTATTCTTCCCTGATGGGGACATCAGTAACTGTTCAGTTTTTTTAGCCAACACACATATACCCACACACAGCCTCTCTGTTTATGAGTAATCTTCTTAACAGGAAATCAGAGGATGTTTTTCAAAGTCTTTAACATTCATCTCCAGAGTCTTAGCTTATCCAACAGAACAAAGTATTTGGTTTTTACTGCTCGAATAAGGCAGCAACCAATATTTCTGACACATCCTTTCTCAAACTTTTAATTCAGTTATTTTCTCCTCTTCTCTAGTCAATTGTACTAGCTCTGGGATTTGTCTTCTTGCCTATTCTTTCATTATCAGGGAATGAGTTTAACATCAGGAGAGCATCCCTTTGGGTAAGGTGTTCCATAAGATGATGTTTTTCAAAGTTTTGATCATCTTTCCTCAGAGCTTTAGTCAGCTTATTCATCTGAGCAAAGTAGTTGGTCTGTGCCTACTTTTATAAGGTAGGTTGAACATCTGGAAATTTTCTCCTAAGAAGAACCATTGGCCCTATTTTAAAAGGTCCCTGTTCTCCCATCACTCACCTTAAGTCCTGATAGGGCATAAAAGAGTTAGGATTTATGACTGTTTCATAGTGCTGGAGTAGTCTTTTATCAGGAACTTCTGTTTGGAAAGTCTATTCAGATGTTTTCTTTGTCTCAAGAGGGGCAAAAAAGTTCTGGTAATACCTTGATTTGGATCAAAGGCATTCCCAAGTCTTTTTCTGATTTATTCCCTAACAGTTAAAGGTCCTCCTACAAAGTTTGTCTGGGCTGAATAGATTTGAGCTTGTAGAATTGGTTCTGCTATTTTATGGGAAAACTGACCAAAGATATAAATGCAAAGATTGTTCATATAAACACCAGGGAACGAGGAAAAGGATATTCTCACAAGAGGAAGCAGTCCCTTGTAATTGATTTGGCCCCTTACTTTGACCAAGATCAAGGGCCTGCCAGTTTTCAGGACAACTTAATTTAACTTTGTGTTGGAGCTTCAGGTTTATCCGTGGAATGAACAAATAAGCTCCCAGTTTCCAGATGTCATTGCCTTTGTTTAATACATTGCTTTTAATTGTTTAATACATCACTGATAAATCATATTAAAAATAAGGGTAATAAATTATAATATTAATTTCACCTGACTTTTACAAATTCCTTTGTGTGCCATCACATAATTGTGTTGAAAAATGCAAAGCTAGCATTAAAGGGCGATTCCTAGTGTCACACATTTGCTACTACAGCTGTAAGATGTTGCTTGTGACCTGGTTAAATCCAAGACTTTTCTTGAAGAACTCCAAACTTTCTCTTCATATTTAAAAGCACATTTTGAACAATGCTTTTAAGAATGTTATACAGTAGTTTCTGCATGTCAGTCAATAGGCATTTATTAAGTGTTTACTATGTTCTAGGCACCATGCTAAGCATTTTGCAATTATTTCATTTCATCCTTGAAACAGCTCTGGGAGGTAGGTGCTCTTATTACCCCCATTTTATAGTTGAGGAAACTAAGATATCAGAAGTTAAGTGATTTGCCTAGGGTCACACAGCTAGAAAATGTCTGAGGCCAGATTTGAACTCAAGTCTTCCTTATTGCAAACCCAGTGTTCTATCTACTGCACCACCTATGAACAAATTTTATATGTTTTTTATGGATGTCTTCTGTTTTTTATATTGTTATAATTTTCTCCAGCATCCTTCCCTACCTTCCTCCAAGAGAAACACCCCATATAACAAATAGCATTTTAAAGACAAAAACAAAAAAACGAAAGAAAAAGAAGTGGGAGAAAATCATGTCAATAGATCAATACATTGAAAAAGTCTAAAAACATGTACAATGTGTAATATCTATGGACCTCCCACCTCCATGTAGAAATAGGGATGTCTCCTTATATCTCTTCTTTCAAATCATGCTATAAAAACGTGCATACTTTTGACCCAGCAATACCACTTCTAGGGCTATATCCCAAAGAAATCATAAAAATTGGAAAAATATTTATAGTAGCTCTTTCTGTGGTGGCAAAGAATTGGAAATTGAGGGGATGTCCGTCAATTGGGAAATGGCTGAACAAGTTGTGGTATATGAATGTAATGGAATATTACTGTGTTATAAGAAATGATGAGCAAGCGGACTTTAGAAAAACCTAGAAAGACTTGTATGGACTGATGCTGAGTGAAATGAACAGAGACAGGAGAACATTGTACACAGTAACAGCCATATTGTGTGATGAATAAGGCTTAGCTCTTCACAGCAATACAAGGATCTAAGACATCTCCAAAAGTCTCATGATGGAAAATGCTATCCACATCCAGAGAAAGAACTATGGAGTTTGAATGCAGATTGAAGCACACTATTTTCTATTTTTTTCTTCTGTTATGTTTTGTTTTCTCTTTCTTGTGGTTTCTCCTATTGGTTCTAATTCTTCCTTACAGCATCACTAATGTGAAAATATGTTTATAGGAATGTATATGTAGAGCCTATATCAGATTGCGTGCTGTCTTAGGGAGGGAGGCAGAAAGGGAAGGGGAGAAAATTTAAAACTCAAAAGCTTATAGAAATGAATGTTGAAAACTAAAAATAAATTAATTTAAAAAAAGGAACATATGTCTTATCCATAGCTGTGAGAGGCATATAATTTGCTTCTCCTTTAATTTTTAAAAATAACATAGTCTTTAATATTAAGGTCATATACCCATTTAGAATGTATTGTGGAATATGATATAAGATGTTGGTCTAAGCCTACTTTCTACTAGACTTCTTTCTAGTTTTCCCAACTATCATCTAAGGAATATTTCCCTAGTTAATTTATCCTCTTTATCAAATAACAGATTATTTAGTTCTATGGTTTCTGATTCTCTCTTGTTAATCTGTTCATCAATCTTTCTCTATTTTTTAACTAGTACCAGATGGTTTTGATGACTTTAGCTTTTAAATATAGTTTCAGGTCTGGAAGTGCTATTCCCCCATGATTATTACTTCTTTTCATCATTTCTTTTGATATTCTAGATCTTTTGTTTTTCCAAGTGAATTTTTGAATTATTTTATCAAGTTCCATAAAGTATCCCCTTGGTAATTTGATTGGTGTAGCATAGAAAATATAAATTAACATTGTCAGTATTGTCATTTTATCATTTTATTACATTGGCATGGCCTAACCATGACCACTGAATATTCCTCTAGCTATATAAATTGTTCTTTATTTCTTTAAAGAACACTGTATAATTGAATCTGCACAAGTCTTTTGTGTGCTTTGAAAGGTCAATTCCCAGTATTTTATGCATTTTATAGCTATTTGGAATGGGATTTTCCCTTCTATTATTGCTTCTTGTGTTTTGTTATTATTATATTGCATTACAGTTGATTTTTGCAGGTTTATTTTGTAGCCTTAAGCTTTGCCGAAGTTATTAATTATAGCATTTAGTATCTTTACTGATTCCCTATTGTTTTCCAAGTATACTATCTTATCATCAGCAAATATAGTTTTATCTCCTCTTTACCTGTCTTTATGCCTTTACTTTTTTTTCTTCACTTAGTGCTGTTGCTAGCATTTCCAGAAGTATATCAAATAATAGCTGGAAGAGTGAGCATCCTTATTTCACTCCCATGTATATCAGAAAAGGTTCTAGTGTATGTAGTGTATTGCACATGATGCTCACTTTTGGTTTTAAATAGATGCTTTTTATTATATTTTTAAGCTCATATTTGCAAGGTAGGTCACCCTGGGCTGCATCCTGAGCTCCATTGCTTTTAGGAACATATTATTCCTTTCCCTCCTGCATTTTATGGTGGGTGCAGAATGGTCTTATTTTATTTATGTTATTTGAATTTCTTTTACTCTTTATTGAATGTTTTTCTTCTGGTCCCTTGCAGAACTTGTTTCTGATTTGAATGATTAAATTTAACCACTGTGCCTTGGAGTTTCAATCTTGAGTATGTTTGTTTTCTTGCCTGGAGGTGTTATGTAGCCTCTTTCAATATGGTATTTCATTTTCTGGATTTAAGAGTTCTGGACAATTTTTTTGCATTATTTTTGCATTATGATGTTCAAGTGTTTTGACCTGTTATGTTCTTTTGGGAGACTTATAATTCCTAGGTTGTCTTAATGCATACTGTCTTTCAGACAAGTATGTTCTGCTTAGATAGAAAGCATTATTTTGTTTTAATTTTTTTTTTTTGCTTCTCTTCTTCTGGATTGTCATTAATTTCTGTGATTTTGCATTCTCAATCCATTATTTTTTCTTTTGTTTCTTTGGTGAGACCATTACAGATTCAAGTTTTTCTCTTCTGCCATTTATTTTTGCTCTGTAGACCATAAATTCTAATTTTATAATTCTTATTTCTCTATTAAACCACACAGATACTACATATTGTGGTTCCATATTCTTGTCAAATTCCACATGGTTCTCTGTCTTCCCAAGTATTGAATCATGTTCCTTTGTTTTATAGTATTTGTTCATAGATGTCTGAATTTATTTAGTAGATCTGGAGGCTATATTTCCTGCTGCTGTTAATGTTTTTCCTTTTGTCTTATCAGCTTATGTTCAAGGTCTCTATGTTTTCTTTTTCCTGTGATCTTTGATAATTTCAGTTTTTATTCCATCATTTCCCCTTATTGCTCATTATCCAAATCCTTCATCACTTAAATTTCTCTGGGAGACAGATCTCAAAGCATCTTAGTTGCCTCCTAAACTTCCACATCCTGGAGCCTAGATCCACTGGAAAGGAGGTGGGAGGACCAAGTGGACAATTGCATTTTGTTACAGGCCTGTAGGTTGGGTCCTTGGCTGGTTGATGCATGCTGCATTTTCAGTTCATTTTTTTCACCTTTGGGGGGGGGGGTTTCTAGGTATTCTATGCCATAAAGTAAGTAGAAATTGTTTTATCTTTGGCATATAATTTCTATTTGCAATGGTTTGAGAGGTTGTGAGCATTTGAGAAAATGTCACGTCCTCCATTCTACTGGTCATGTGACACAGAAGCCCTGGTTGACTCTTATATACAGGTTCATTCTGAATGTCTGTTATCATACTATGTAGTAATGTAGTTTTGCGTCAAGGTTTGAGTCTTTTTGTCTATTTCTTTGATATTAGGTTGTCACTGCTAATAAAAATAATAATAGAGAACACACATAGTGCTTTAAGTTTTATAGAGAGTTTTATGTTCAAAGGGCAGCTAGGTTGGCACAGTGGATAGAGCACTGTGCAGGAGTCAGAAAGATTCATCTTTGTGAGTTCAAATCTGGCCTCAGACACTTACTAGCCCTGTAACCCTGGCAAGTCACTTAGCCCTATTTGCCTCAGTTTCCTCATCTGTAAAATGAGCTGAAATGGCAAACCACTCTAGAATCTCTGCCACAAAAACCCCAAATGGGGTCATGAAGAGTCAGACATGACTGAAACGACTGAACAGCAATATCATATGCAGCATTTTACTTGCTCCTCACAAAATTTCTAGGAAATAGGTTTTTTAGATGAGGAAAATGAGGTGGACAGAGATTAAGTGACTTGCCCAGGGTGATAAAGCTGGTATATGTCTGCAACAGGATTTTAACTCAGGTCTTACTGCTTCCAAGTGTCACATTATATCTACTATGCCACCCAGCTGTGGTGGTGGTATTATCACTGTGCCTACTTATAGGAGTCCAGTCTCCTTTTTAGCTTACTGTGATTTTAGCTTACTAGAATCTGTAATAAACTGGTAAAAGAGAGAAACAGGCTGATTAAAAAGGATGTGTTAAATGAGTCCTTAATGATCTGGGTAGGATGAGGCAGGCTCACCTCAACTGGATAAGGATTTATTAAGTACCTACAATATGCCAGACACTGTGTTAGATGCTGGGAATACAAAAATAAAAGTGAAAGCATTCCTACCCTCAGGTAGCTTGCAGTTCAATGAGTAATGTACATTGTAAGGGGGGGGGAGGAGATAAAATGTACATTGATAAATATAATATAAAATATAATGTCATATGTTGAGAAGAGCATGTTCGCCTGCAAAATAGAATATACAGGAAGGAAGAATTAGTCTGGAAATAGAGACTAGAGACAGATTATAAAGAACTCTCAATTCCAAAAAGAGGGGAAAACATCAATTTTTGTTGATTGAAAAAAATTGATTAAAAAAACTGAGTATTGCAATAGTCCAAGAGAGAGATGATAAGGTCCTGCACTAGAGTGGTGGAAGTGGGAGTGAAAAAGAGAGACATAAGAGATGTTGCTTGGGTACAATGTATAAAGCTTGGGAGTCAACTGGATATGAGATGTGAGTGAGAACGAAGAGCTGAGGTTGACTCTGATCTTATGAACATAAATGACTGAAAGGATGATGCTGTTTTAAGGGAAGTAGGAGGAAATTTGAGTTTAGAGGGGAAGCTACCTTTAAGGAATGCATGATTTTAATTCAGGGGCTATGAAAGTTCTTTTGTTTCTCATAGCACATTCCCTGCTTTCTTCTGGTTTCCCTGCTGGAAAGTATATCTTCTCCTTTACAAATACAGTCCTTCTCCTAGCTGGGAAAATCCTTATTGCATAGACATTAGGACACTCTCCCAGTGCTGTAAGTATGACCCAATTTATCATGCCTCATTGATGAAGTAGGTATAAACTTAGGTGCTACAGCTCATATGATCTAGAGATGGAAGAGACCTTGGAGATGATAGTCTAACTGCTTATTTTTTTTCACAATTGAGAAGCCTCAGGTCCAGAGAAGTTACACAAGTAATAAATAGGAGAGCTGAGATTTGAACCCTGATTATTTGACCCTGTGTCCAGTGCTTTTTCTACTACAACAGGCTGTCTGTAGTTGCTCTACAGATTTGCTTGGTCAGGTACAGCTTAAGAATAACTCACTGTACCCATATGGCTCTCACTTTGACTTAAAGTTATCTATTCTAGTTCTGAATGTTAGGGGATTGGAGTGGGGTAGGAAAATTCAACCTGAGCCTACAGAAAGAGATAATGCCATTGAGTAAGTTGGGAAGGGGAATTTAGCTACACGGTTAAATGGTGAAATATTAAAAGCTGCTAAATTCAGTGGGATGAAGGCATTCAATAAGTCTAGGGATTAAACATAAGGGGAAGGAAAGGCTATCCTGGTTGTCTGCATATATACTTCCTACTACAAATGTAAGAAATTCTTTGGCATAAGGGAAGCAACTCTTAGAATGGGTTCCTGGTTTTTAAAATGAAATTGCATTTAGAATCTTAGGTTCCATGGGAAGTTATTCTGACTTTCCTCCTCATTTGAAACCATTAAAAAAATTTTTTTAACTTAGTGCTGTCAGAATGTACACTCCTTGAGGACAGGAACTAAAAACAGTTTTTGTCTTATTTTCTCTAGCACTCTGCAGATTGGTTGGCATGAGGGAGACAATTAATGTTTGTTGAATTGAGTTGAGTGTTACATATTAGTTATAGAATTGAGTTGGAGAGTGGGGAATCAATCAGTAAACATTCATTAAGCAACTCTGTGCCAAGTGTTAGGAATACAGAGATAAAAGTGGAACATGCCCTTTCTTCATAGACCTTACATTCTATCAGGGGAAACAAAGTGTTCATATCTAACTAAATGCCAAATATATACAAAGTATATTTGGAGGGAGTCACTAGTGTCTGGGGAGGTCAAGAAAGATTCTCTCCTCCTCTCTCTCCCCGCTCTCGATATGTGTATATGTGTATGTAACTATAGATAGCTATTGATATGTAAAAATAGATTTCTCTCTCTCTATATACACACATATGTATGTGTATACATTAGATATAGAAACGCACACATTCCCAGGAAAACTTTCTGCATTCAACCTCCATTTACCTCTGTGCGGCCTCTGAAGAAAGATTTTCCAGAGCTAACAGCTCATAGTGTAAACAAGATTTCAAGAGGATGTTTAATTTGCTTAGAAGACAAACTTGTTGTCAAGAGCTTTAACATATCAATTGTTTGTATACACTTGGCTGCTACTAATTACAAGTGATTCTTATCCACTCAAGGTCCCTTCTCTGCGACTCTGGGACTGCAGCCACTTCAAAGTGATGAAGCTGAATTTCTTTAAAAATCTTCTAGAACTCAGCCTTTTGAGTAGTTTCTGCCTGGCTCCTTCCTGGTCTCCCACATCCTTCCTCTCCCCAGTTCTAATTAGTGCAGCTTTACCTTATATGCACTCAGTGCTGCACACGTGTTGAATGTGTTCCCCAAATTCATCCCTTTCCCCGAGCTGTACTTAGTGAAGTAGCGTAAACTGCATGACAGTAAACACAGCTGTCCTTGGTGCTTTCTACTGGATACAGAGCCCTGAACCCAAGCACAAGATGAGTTTGGTAATGAGGGCTAACCATAACCAAGTGAGGAGGCATACTCTGACAGACCTTTTCTTTTGGTCAGGAGATTTTTTTTTTAATTTCTCCTATAGAAGGCAGTTGATGTCAGCTGGCATTGTCCTCCCCAAAGACATCCGTGGACCTGATGGCCCTGAGCTGAAATTACAGTGGAAATGTTCATTCATGTCAGTGAGAAAGTGAGAGAACATAGAGTACAATAATTTCAGGCAAAGTAAGGAAGAAGATTTGAAAAGAGAAGATTGATATACTTTGTGCAAGGAATACAAGGAAAAGGTAGAAAAAATAACCTCAGATGCTATTGCCATTTGAGTAGATTTCTTTACTCTTATATGTAAGGGTTTTCACCGGGCATCCATGAATTTTTTTTTAGCATTTTGATAACTGCATTTCAATTCTTTTTAATGTAGTATATTTTATTTTATGTATTTAAAAGTATTATTCTGAGAAAGGGGTCCCTGACCCAGCCCCTGAATTAGTGACAGCAGAGCATAGTGGAGATCAGACAAGCTTGGGTCAGGAAGACCTGCAATTTGAATTTTACTACCGACGTCTATTGGGAATTTGACCAGGAGCTCTTCACTTATCTCCCTGTGCATGTAGACTAATGGTATCAAAACTCAAATAGAAATGTAGTGGTATCAAACTCAAATAGAAATAGGGCCATTAAGCTATCTATAATGGCTTTTATGAACCCACATTGACTTAGAAAACCACATATGAACATTATCTATGTTCTATTGTATTTTTATTTATTTTGTTAAATATTTCTCAATTACATTTTAATCTGGTTCAGCCTTACTCAGGAGTATTCCCCATGCTTAGTCTACCTCCCACACTCTACCACTTTGAAACCTCTGTTTTGGGCAAGTCTTTAAGATTATAGGTTATAGATGAATGTCCATCTGCATTGGTAAAAGGAGTTCCACACTAGGAGTTCCTTACACAGTTGAGATCACATTTCTGTCCCTTTCTCTCCCCTCAAAAAGATATCCTTAATACTTAGTTTTGCTTATTTGTGCAGAAAGGGAAGAAAGAGCCTGTAATTGGTTTTCTGATCTCTTGGAGAAAAGAAGTTATCCCATTGCATATTTTATTTTTAGTAAATAGGACAACAGGAATTGCTTAGGACATAGTCCTAAGCAGAACAATAAGAATAAATTTGTCCCAGAACACACCTGTCACTTTCAAAATATTTGTCCTTTTTGAAGGTTCCAAGTTAGATTCCTTGGTTGGAAATTGCAGTTCATTTAAATGCATCTGATCCTACTCTGTATGAGCTGGTTGGGTTATCACAGGTCCTTTCCTGGGAACTGTGGGTATAAACAAGAAATGTAATAAAAGCAAAAATACTTATTAAAATGTAAATACAGTGGCTGTATTCCTGATGCACAGCACTGGAAACCCTCCCTCATGGTACCTAAGTTGAGTACATGGTATCAGAGATCCTTTTTTATTTTAGCTTCTCAGTATATAGAAAGAACCTTATGAAATTACAGAAAAGGCATGAAATACTCTTTATGAAGAAAGGAAATCAAGGGAAAGCAAATCTAGCCCAAGACTTTAAAAAGCCCTCTCATTTCCTCCATATCCACCTTTGTCTTTTTTTTTTCCTCCTCTTTCCAAATGTTTATTTGTTTGAATAGATGTCTCTCAATCTCTAAGCAGGAACAAACCATACCAATGCATTTAGCAGCTGGTTCTGGAATCAGGGGGCTTTCATTACAAGATACGCAGTCTTTCACTTCATGTGGACTTTTTACACATTAGTTTTCTGTGTTGCTTATTTCTTGGCATCAGGACTCTGTGAGTGGAAGCATTGTGGTGTTTTCCAGTTAGACCTCTGCATGCCAGGGTCATCCCATGTCCCCTGTGGTATCTGATGATAACAAGAACACTTGGAGAGCATACAATAGGTACTACTTAGGGAAAAAGAATAAATAAGTCTGATAGGGAGAGTATACTATTTGCCTCCTGGCCCATAGTCCAACCTTTAAAAGGGGGCAGGTCTAAAAAAAAAAAATGAACAGCAACTCTAACTCATTAATGAGAGAATATGATTAGCCTACCATGATAGCATAAGCCTGAAGTTATTTGACATGGGCTTTAGAAAGATTTTTTGACTGCTTGTAAGCAGCCAAAACAAGATCTGTTGCAAAAAAGGGGAAGATGAGTCCAAATTCTTCAAATGGATTGTGATTAAAAAAAAAAACAACATAGCCAGAGTGTAGTTTTGATTTGAGCCTATGATGTTTTTATTCTTAAAACAAAAGTTTATTATAGTGGCACATATGGAAAAAAGTCCTGAAGTCAGGAAGACAATTTCAAATCCAGCCTCAGATACTTACTAGCTTGGGCAAATGACTTAACCTCTGTTTGCCTCAGTTTCTGCACCTGTAAAATGGATGTGATAATAACACTTACCTCCCACTGTTGTGAGGATCAAATTTCTTAAAAAGTGCCTGGTGTAATGTTTGAAACACAATAGGTATTAATTGCCACAAAGCAGCTTGGAAAGTATTGCAGCTATGGTTGTGTGCCCAAGTATCTTGTCTCAGATTTATATATCCTGTACAAAACATGAATGTTTCCTGAATAAAATATGAATGTTCCCAGTACAACATATTAATGTTTCTCAGAAGAAACTCTAAATACTGAGGGCTTAACTTGTTAAAGAATCCCAAGATGACAGCTTAACAGGACAACTTTAAAATTAGACGAGAATAACCCTTTGTTATAGTAGTGAAAATCAGTGAATAAAAAAAAAAGTATAGTCAGGTTATATTATTGTTTACTTTGTCCATATTGTCTGGTTATAATTTTTAAACTTTAATAAAATATAAATTTTAAATAGAAAAAATCTAAATGTTAGCTATCAAATTATTATTAGCCCTTATTATTATCATTAAAATTGTAAATGCTAGCTATTATTATGATTGTTGATTGTATTTTTTCAGACATGAAAAAAGTTATTGCTTGCAGTAAAACATACATTGATTTTCATACTTGGAAATTTAAGCAGGATGAAATAACATTAGTTTACCAGCCATAGTGAAGTAGTTGCAGAAAACTGTAATGGTTCATTCATTCATTTGTTTATCTGTCCATTCATGTAATAAGCATTTATTAAGTGGCTACTATAGTTTTTTAATAAACGGTGCCCATAATATTAACATGGGACGGACAATAGAAAGAATGCTGAATTTGACATCAAGAAGAACTTAGGCTCAAATCTTGTTTTGCTGTTTAATACTTTTGTGACTTTGAGCCTCTGGGACTAAGTCTTGTCTTCTATAAAATGAGAAGTTGAGGGACCATTCCCAAATACATAAATGGTTAGTGAATTCAAAAAGGCACATCTCAAAGGAAGACATTCAAACTATCACTGTCCATATCAAGAAAATGCTCTAGATCACTAATAATTAGAGAAATACAAATTAAAACAGCTCTGAGGTTCCACCTCCTTCTCATCAGATTGGCAAAGCTGACAAAAGAAGACTACGACAAATATTGGAAGAAAATAGACACACTGATACACTGTTGGTGGAACTGTGAATTTGTTCCAGTTACTCTAAAGCAATTGTAACAATGCTACAAAAGTTACTGATTTGCATGTTCTTTACTTCAAGTATATAACCTATACCTCAAAAGAGATCAAAGAAAGAGGCTAAAAATCTTTATGTATAAGAATATTTATTGCCACTCTTTTTGTAGTAGCCCCAAACTAGAGACTAAGCATACATGGGAATAGCTAAACAAACCATGGCATAGGAATGTAATGGAATTTTTATTCACACACACACACACATACACACATACACTACACACAATAAAATGGGCAGTTTCAGAAAAAACTAAGAAAACCTCTATGATCTGATGCAAAGTGAAGTAAAAAGAACTAGGAAAACAATTTACACAATGACAACAACATTAAAAAGAAAAAATAAACTTTGAAAGACTTTAGAAGTCTGATTAACACCATGATAAGCCATGAGCCCAGAGGTCTGAAGATGAATCATGCTACCTACCTATTGCTAAAGAAGTCATGGACTTAAAATCCAGAATGAGGTATACATATTTCAATACAACCAAGGTGGTGATTTCTTCTGCTGGACTATGTGAGGGTTTTGATTTTTTAAAAAGATTATCTTATGGGGATGGGGGCGGGGGGAGACAATGGGAAGGAGAAATAATAAACATTTATTGTATTTTTTTACATGAAGGGTTTATACCATATGACTATAAGGACCCTTCCCGCTATATATCTATGGTCATTTGAGTTATAAAAGGAGAAATACTGTTTTTTTTTTTTTTCAGGATTAGTCAGTTGACCCACGGTGTTAATGGTTCAAGGCTCAACAAAGTCTAAGCTCTGTTCTTTATGCATGCTTCCCAAACACAGGTGGGAATGAGAACAAACTGGTGAACTGCTTCCCAAGGTCCCACAGGGAAGCCCTTGGACATGAGGGAATTATTAGATCCTCTTTGTTTTTTCAATCTTTTAAGCAGAAATTGCTATTTTAAGACTTTAAAGGGAAACTTATCTGTTCTGAACAATTTGACTCTTTGTACTATTGATTTGTTTTTAAGCAGAAATAATTTAAGCAACTAAAGGAATGAATCAAGCCAAGAAAAGCTGGGAAGCTGAAATCAATGGTTCCATCATCTCAGTACTAATTTATTTCCATATGCGTTGAGGCTTTGGGGTATATATGTATTCTGATGTCTGCCAACACCTTCTACTTTAGGTCAGTCTAATACTAGGAGAATGTGCCTTCAGGTTGGCCTTAATTTAGATCTTTTTTTGTTTTGTTTTTGTCTGGAATACTGTGCTTTATTTCATCTTGGAGCATTCTGAACCTGGGAGCACCATTCTTATTATGACTATCACATCCCATTATTCAAGGCCACTGTTCACCAGGCTGTTTTGGATTTCTGCCCTATACGTTTTTAAAACTTCTCATCCTCTTTGCCATTTACCATATTTCTTAGAACAGGTTTCCTCCTTAGATGTCTTTACTTGTAACAGATTCTTGTAGATAAAGCTGGAATGAGGGTCTGGTCACGATTTTGCCCCTTTCAGCTTTCCCTCCATTTCCTTATGCCACCTGTGATGATGCTTCTTTCAACTTTGAGGAAGGTGTAAAGTCTATGGAAGGAAATTATTTCTATTGTCAGTCTCAATCATTGTCCAGTCTTAGAGAGTTTAAAACATTTTACCAGATCACTTTGATCATTAGATTTCTCATCTTCTCTTTAGAGAGAGAACTGATGAACTCTGAATACAAATTGAAGTATGTTTTTTTCATTTTCTTGCTTCTTCTTGTTGTTGCAACACGGCTACTATGGAAATATATTTAACATGACTTCACATGTATAATTGATATCATATTGCTTGTCTTCTCAATGGGTGGTGGAGGGATGGAAAGGAGAGAATTTAAAACTCAATTTTTTAAAAAAAAATGAATGTTAAAAAGAAAGAATAAGTTATAGAAGCTATTCACCTTTACCCCTTATTAGCTCTGCAGACCCACAACAGTTGGCTTAAATTGTTAAATTTTTCCTAAACTTTAATGTTTTACCTCTATCTTCTCAGTCTAATGACAGATACCTATTTCTAGCATTTTGGTGTATTGTAAAGAACAATGAACTTGACATCAGAAGATCTGGTTTGAGGCACATCTCAAATATTTATTAGCTCTGCGACCGTGGAAAGTAACTTTCTGAGACCCGGATTCATCATCTGTGAATAATAATTTTTTTTAAAAATAGGAAGCTTTTGGCCAAGATGGCTTTCTGAATGGGAGGCAAACTGCTCATCTCTCACATACCTACTCCAACAAAACCATAAACTTCGTGCCAGACCAGGTAATTATCAAGAAATTCAATGAAGACCTACAGTAAGTGACATCTTCCTTCTTGGAATTGCATAAGAATTCAATTAGAGGCCCCAGAATAAAAAGAAAGGAGTCCTATTAGCACAAGCCATGGCAGAGCAGCCTCCTACCATGCCCAAAGTTAGGCCAAGGACTCTCATAGTCTACAAGCTTCTGTGTTGGGAAGGAAGAGAGCACTAATTGCAGAGGGCTCCCCCCAAAAAAACTCTAGAGTTATCAAAAAGTTCCATACAGAGGCAATGAGCAGTGAGCAGTGGGCGGTACCACCGCTCCCAGACCCAGACCACAACTTTCAGACCAGGACAGCTCAAGTCCAGGGGTCCTTAGGTCTTCTGGAGATGCCAGAGAAGGCCCTGAAGGTCTAGCACTGTGGATCTCAAAGATCCATGGGACACTAACCCCAGAAAATGGAGATCAGCTCAGGAACCTAGATGACTGAAGAGGAAGCTCAGCAGGGCCAACTACCTCACTACAAAGTCCATCAGGAGTAGGAGCCTGGCCCCAGGACAAAACCCAAATTCAAAACTAAAGCTGGAGAGACGAGTAAATAAAAGAAAGTACTATTCAATATAAAAAATTACTGTAATTGTAGAGATTCCCACACATAAGGAGTAGCTCTGTGACAAATGCAAAAAAGAGATTCAAAGGAAAAAAATATGTGTTTTCCACAAGGACTGCAAGAATACTTAGAAGAAATGAAGCAAGAGAGAAAAATGAAATGAAAACTGTGGAAGAAAGACTTAGGAGAATGATAAGGACAGCTAGGTGGCATAGTGAATAGAGTGCTGTTCCTGGAATCAGAAAGATCTGAATTCAAATCCAGCCCCAGATATATGCTAACTGTCTATTCTGATCGTCAGGGAATCCATTTCTTGGGAAAGTTTCTGTTGTTGTTGTTGTTGTTGTTGTTGTTGTTGTTGTTGTTGTTGTTGTTGTTGTTGTTTAGTTATGCCAAAGTCAAAGCTACTGGTATGGTTTGCCATTTCCTTCTCCAGCTCATTTTACAGATCAGAAAACTAAGGCAAACAGAGTTAAGTGACTTGCCCAGGGTCACACAGCTAGTAAGTGGCTAGAAATGGGGCTAGATTAAGAGGCTAGATTTGAACTCAGGAAGATGAGTCTTCCTGACTCTAAGCCTGGAACACTATCCATGCACCGCCATTACCACTCTCCTAAGTCTTTGTTCCAGGGCTTTTATTTTATTTTTTCTTTCTTGCTTTTAAGTCTCTTAACCTCTAGAAGTCCACCTCCATTTCCTTATCTGTAATTAGGGATAATAACAGCACATCTCTCCCAAGGCCTTGGTGAGAATCAAATTAGATATAGAGTACTTTCCAAACTTTAAAGAAACTGTATAAAGGCTAGTTGTTACTATTATAAATATTAATTCCTCCTATTCTACTCTTGAACCAAATAAGAATTCGTAGGTTGACTACTATAGACTTCCCTCCATCTGCATGTTATTGCTTCATCTACATATAGCCTGCTAGTCTATTCATGTTAGGTTGAATGGTTAACTTTACATGCTATATAGTAATTCTGTAGTATTTTTAAAAATTGTCTTTCCTTAGAAGAATTCAAAGCCTTTACACACATTACCATATTGGTTCAAATATAGGTCACATGCATTTTTTCTTCCTGGATCCAGATTTTATAAAACTTGATATCTGCTTGTAATTGGTGTGATTTTAAAGTGTGGCCTATAAACTGTTTCCTTTAAAACAAATCTCATTTTAGGATGTGGTCTGTATTTGCACCAACTTCTTTCATCTTGCCATGAGTTTTTGTCCCCCATGTTTATTCCTGACAATAAAAGTGATTATACACATTTTATTATTTCTCACAGCAAACTTGATGGAATTATTTGCTGATTTGTTTTTTTTTTTCTAAGCCATATGAAACACAAAGGTATTTTAGACATTGCATTTTGGTTTTTTGTTGAATTGGCTTCAGGCCAGCTGATTTTAGGGGTTCATCTTAAATTTTGCTGGACCTAAGTCCCCCTAACCACAAGCAGAGATTAAACAACTCAGAATGACAGGAAGGTTCCCCTGCTCTGTTTGCTCTGACTTTTCTGGTCAGAGTTAATGATTTGCTAGACTGAACATTTCTGTCTTATCACTGCTGTTGCTGTGTACCAGCAAGACCCTGTGACATTTAATTCCTGATCACCTGAGAGATCAGCTCTAACTAGTCCAGCCTAGCAATTCATTCTTTTTGCCCTGACTTCCCTTTCCCTATTCCCCTCTGCACCTCTCTCATTTTCTTGCCCCATTTCTTAAAAATAGTCACACAAACTGTGAGAAAGCTTGGCCCTGAGGTAGAGATGAGAAAATCCATTTCTCTTCCTTTAGTGCAGAGCTAAGGGAAACTATGAGGATGTAATGTTTTGTCTACTGTCACACTTGGCTAATGTCTTAATTAGTTTTGCTGAGCTTTTTTTCCTCTTTATTTTAGTTTTTTTTTTCTTGTTGTGGTTGTGGTTGTTACAAGACATGGCTCTCTGGGGTGGGGACAAGGTGGGATATACATGGAAATAAAGATGATGTAAAAAGAAAACTTAGCTATTAAAAAAATTTACCTATGTAGGCAACCCAGGCTTAGTCTTTCTAGTACTTGCTACTTCTTCCCTTTGGAAACTGAAACCAGTGGTAGAGAGTTGGGTAACATAAACAGGAGCCTAAATGATCAAAGATGTTATTGTAGGCTTACAGAACCACAGAATGATCAGTGGATAAGGGACCTGAATGGTTGTCTGATCCAACCTCTATTCAAAAAAGAACTAATGATAATAATAATAAATAATGGCTAACATGTAGTGCTTACTTTGTGTCAACCACTGTGCTAAGTGTAAGGTAGGTACTATTATTATCCCTATTTTACAGATGAAGAAACTGAGACAAACAGAGGTTAAATGATTTACCTAGGGACGCACAGCCAGTAAGTGTCTGAGACTGGATTTGAACACAGGTCTTCCTTACTCCAATTTGTGTGCTCTATCCACTGTGCCACCTAGCTGCCAATATATAATATACATGGTATATTGTCATCCAGTTTCTACCTAGAGGCATCTAAAGAGAAAGAACCCATAACCTCCTGATGCAGTTAATTCCACTTTGGGATACCTTTCATTGTTAAGAGTTTTTTCCTGACATCAATACCTAAATTTCTCTTTGCCACTCCATCCAGCATTCATGGTTCTTTCTTCCTCTTAGGGCAAAATGGACTAAGTCTAATCTCCCTTTTTATATGACAAACCTTTAAACATCTGAAGACAGCTATTAACTCTACTTGAAGACCTCCAAAAAAGATGAACCCACTACCGTCCAAGGCAGCCCATTCCACTTATGGATTGTTCTAATAATTAGGAAGTTTTTGTTTTGTTTTTTTTTTAACCTTAACATCAAGCCTTAGTTTGACTCTTTGCAATTTCTGTCTACTGTTCTTGGTTTTGCCTTCTGGAGTTAAATAGAATGAACTTCATTCCCTTCTCACAAGACAGACTTTCAAATATTTGAAGACAGTTATCATGCTTTCTAGCCAGGTGGCTCAGTGGATACAGTAGTGAGCCTGGAGTCAGAAGGACCTGATTTCAAATCTGGCCTCAGACACATACTAGCTGTGTGACCCTGGGCAAGTCACTTAACCTTCATTTGCCTTAATCTACTGGAGAAAGAAAGAGCAAACCACTCCAGTATCTTTGCCAAGAAAACTCCGTGAACAGCATTGGCATTCTATGGTCCATGGGGTCATGAAGAGTTGGAAACAGCCGAATGACTGAACAACAACAATCATGTTCTTCATGAAAATTCTCTTCTTACTGAGCATCCCCAGTTCCTTCCACCAATACTCCTATGGCAAGGACTCAAGGCCCATCACCATCCTGGTTGTCTTACTCTATACCCTCGTTAGCTTATCAATGTGCTCTCTAAACTGTGGAGCTCAGAACTGAACACAGAGCTCCAGCTGTTCATCATCTAGATGTGATATAACCAAGGCAGAGTGTAGCTCCTTAGCTATCTTAATGCAGGCCAAATTCATATTAACTTATAGTCCACTAAAATCCTCAGGTCTTTTTGATCATTGAGACAGCTAAGTGGCACGGTGAATAGTAGCGTGTGGATCTGGAGTCAGGAAGACCTGAGTTCAAATTGTGCCTCAGACACTTACTATTTGTGTGACCTTGGGCAAGTCACTTAACTGCTATCTACCTCAGTTTCCTCACCTATAAAATAGAAATATCCACTTCTTAGGGAGGGCAGCTAGGTGATGCAGTGGAGAGAGTGCTGGCCTCAGACACATACTAGCTGTGTGACCCTGGGCTAGTCACTTAACCCTGTTTATCTCAATTTCTTCATCTGTAAAATGAGCTAAAGAAGGAAATGGCAAACCACTCTAATATCTCTGCCAAGAAAACCCCAAAATGGGGTTATGGAGAGTAGGACCTGACTGGAAATGACTGAACAACAACAAAAACTTGCCAGGATTTTTGTGTGGATCAAATACGATCATATTTGTAATGCTTTGCAAATACTATTAATCATCATCTTTTTTTTTCTGGAAAAACTGCTGTCTAGACATGTCTCTCCCATCTCATACTTTTGTGTTCATTTTCTGTGCCTCACAAACCCTTCATTAAAGGGAAATCTTGGAGAGGGACTAGAGGGAAAGGTGGTGGTACAGGGTTGGTCAGAGCATTAAAAAGACATCCAGTAGCAATGTTTCACTGAGGCATAATGGTCTTAATTCATTTTTTTGATATAGAAATATATAAAGCACAAAATGAATTATAAGTCAGTGTCCTGTATAGGACTGGCATTCCAAAAATTCCCTTCATTTCTTAGCCTGACAAAATCCCAAATAGGTTCTGGCTGTGCCACCAGATTTACCTGTTTGAGTTGCAGATAGTATGCACCCTGTAAATATAGAACAAATGATTGATGTATGGATTTCACTTGCCCTCTTGTCAGATCTCATTTTTCTTTTTGGTTGATGCTTGTGTGCACAAGGATGTCCCGACGCTGTGCTTTGTAAGCCCTGCTAAATAAGTCAGTGAAAAGAAAGTGAGCTCCAATGAGATAATAAGCCATCTTCTGGGATAGTTGACTGCCTAGACCAAGCCAATGGAAAGATGAATGTGAAGGTTGGAGGTAAGGTTGGGGGAAAGGGGGTCCTGGGAAAAGTCTTGGGAGTTGAAGCCTCACATTCCTTCCCACACTGGGCACATAACTCTGCATGGATTGGGTTTCATTTCAAAAGCTTCAAGATGTGGGACTTTAAAAACAGACTTCGCGATCACACCAGTACAAACTCTGTCCTAGCCCTGGAAAAAGATGAACTCAGTGACTCCTTCTAAAGGAACAGTCCCCTGAGGCTTTAAGATAAATGTGAAAAGGCCCCTGGGTGTAAATATTTTTAATAGACTATACAGGATCTTCCCTCCTACCTAACAGTATTTATGTAGGTGAGATGACAGAAGTGACCTGGCCAGGGAAAGCTCCCACTATGTCAGATAATCTGTCCCCTGGCCAAAGAGAATTTGAAGCATTGAAATTCTTTGTAAACTCAGTTTGAGATTTCTGCCAGATTAGTTTTGCCTGGAGGACATACAATGCCTCACACTTTCCATTATTGGATAATGAATGTGTTTGAGGTAAACAACACTTCCCCTTCTCTTGGGAGGCCCCAAGTTTCCCTTGCAGAAATGTCAGGCCACTGTCCCTGCTGCAAGGCAATGACGATTATTTTTGTAGTCAAAGTATTACACAGGGAAGTATTGCCAGCCCCTTACCATAGCTTACCCGTCTAAAACAGATCATTCCCTGTATTTTAAAGCTAACCCTGTCCACCAGGGTTGTGTTCTTTGTTTTTTGTTTTTGTTTTTCTGAATGCTTTTCCTCCTGACTTTCAACTCAGAGAATCCCTAGCTTTAAGACAAGTGGCCTTCCTTGGCCCAGAGTTGCCTTTCACCTATTCTGTAGATGCTGATTTGTATGTATTGTTTTACATTAGAATGTAAGCAGCTTGAGGGCAAGGGCTATTTTTTAAAATTTTATTTTATTTTTAATTTAAGGAATAAAACAAGCATTTCCATAACACAGTAATATAAAAAGACCATTACACAGGAAACTGCAAATCTATTACAGAAAACTTGCTATTCCTTTTAAATATATACTAATCTTGTAAATTTCCTTTTTTTTCTCCCCCCCTTCCCTAGAGATGATTACCATTTGACACAGATAGATATGTAAAATTATTCTATACATACTTCTTTTTACCAGTTCATTCTCTAAATGCATGGCACCTTTCTTCATATGTCCTTTATAGTTAATTTGGGTATTTATAATAGTCAAAATGACTTATTCACTCAAAGTCATTCTTTTTTTCTTTCATCTTATTTTAATACTATTTTATTTTTTTCCCAATTACTTGTGAAGACAATTGTTAGCATTCATTTTTATAAGATTCTGAGTTCCAAATTTTCCTCTCTCCTTCCCTCCCCTCCCCCTACCTAAAATGGTAGGCAATTTCATATATGTTATTCATGTGCTATCATGTAAAACTTATTTCCATATTAGTCACAATTGTGAAAGAAGTAAAGATCAAAATAAAAAAACACACAAAAAAGGATAAAGTAAGGGACAAAAGTATGCTTCTATCTGTATTGAAAGTCCATCAGTTCTTTATCTGGATGTGGACAGCATTTTCCTTCACGAGACCTTTGTACTTGCCTTGCATCATTGTGTTGCTGAGAAGAGCTAAGTCATTCATAGATGGTCATCATACAATGTTGCTGATACTGTGTACAATGTTTTCTTGGTTCTGCTCATTTCACTTTGTAACAGTTCATGCAAGTCTTTTCAGGTTTTTCTGAAATTTACGTGTTCATTATTTGCTATTGTGCAATAACATTTCATTACATTCATATACCACAGCTTGTTTATCCATTCCCCAATTGATAGGCATCTCCTCAATTTCCAATTCTTTGCCACCACAAAAATAACTGCTATAAATATTTTTGTACATACGGGTTCTTTTTCCTTTTTTATAACCTCTTTGGGATGCAGACCCAGTAGTGATATTGCTATATCAGAGGGTATGCATAGTTTGTCCTTTGGGCATAGTTCCACATTTTTCTCCAGAATGATTAGATCAATTCACAACTCTACCAATAATGCATTAGTGTCCCAGTTTTCCCACATTTTCTCCAATATTTATCATTTTCCTTTTTTGTCATATTAGCCAATCTGATAGGTATGACATGGTACCTCAGAGTTGTTTTAATTTGCATTTCTTTAATCAAAAGTGATTTAGAGCACTTCTTCATATGCCTATAGATAGCTTTGATTTCTTCATCTGAAAACTGCCTGTTCACATCCTTTGACCATTTATCGATTGGGGAATGGCTTGTATTCTTATAAATTTGACTCAGTTGGAGAAATGAGGCCTTAATTTGTTTCTCAGCTTTCTACTTTCCTTCCAATCTTGGTTGCATTGGCTTTTGTTTATATAAAAGCTTTTTAATTTAATATAATCAAAATAATCAATTTTACATTTTGTAATGCTCTCTATCTCTTGCTGGTCATGAATTCTTTCCCTCCCCATAGATCTTACAGGTAGACTGTTCCTTGCTCTTCTAATTTCCTTATGGTATCAACCTTTATGTCTAAATCATGCCAAAGGTCTGTTATATCTAACTTTTCTAATATACTATTTGCCTCCTTAGTTTCTTTCTTGTTTCTTTTTTGGTCAGAGGTCAGATTTTTGGTTTAGTTCTGGTCTTCTCCTTATGAGAGCTTGAAATCTTTCTATTTCATTGAATAACCATTTTTTCCCTTGATGTATTATACTTTATTTTTCTGGGTGATTCTTGGTTGTAGTCCTAGCTCCTTTGCCTTCCAGAATATCATGTTCCATGGCCTCCAGTTCTTTAGTGTTGCAGCTGCCAAATCCTGTGTAATCCAGATTGTGACTCCCTGATATTTGAATTGTTTCTTTCTGGCCACTTGTAGCATTTTTTCCTTGACCTGATAGTCCTGAAATTTGACTATAATGCTCCTTGGAGTTTTTATTTTGGAATCTCTTTCCTGAGGTAATCAGTGGATTCTTTCAATGCCTCAGGTTCTAAGACATCAGGGCAGTTTTCCTTGATAATTTCTTGAAAGATACTATCCAGGACCTCCTTTTGAATATGGATTTCAGGTAGTCCAATGATTCGGCATTGTCTCTCCTGGATCTATTTTCTAGGTTACTTGTTTTTCCCATCAGATATTTTACATTTTATTCCATTTTTTCATTCTTTTGAATTTGTTTGATTGATTCTTGATGTCTCATAGAGTCATTAGCTTCCACTTGCCCAATTCTAACTTTTAAGGTATTGATTTCCTCAATTAACTTTTGTACTTTCTTTTCCATTTGGCCAATTGTACTCTTTAGGGAGTTGCTTTCTTCAGTGGATTTTTGTATCTCCTTTTCCATTTGGCCAGTTCTACTTTTTAAGCAGTTTTCCAAGCTATTGACTCTTTTTTCATAATTCTCTTGCATCACTTTCATTTCTTTTCCCATTTTTTATTCTACCTCTCTTATATGATTTTCAAGCTCCTTTTTGAACTCTTCTATGAGTTCTTTCTGGCCTTGAGACCACTTCCCATTTTTCTTTGGGGTTTTGCCCATAGGTATTTTGACTTTGTTGTCCTCTTCCGAGTTTGTGTCTTGGTGTTTCCTGTCGCCATAATAACTTTCTATGGTCAGATGCTTTTGTTGTTGTTGTTTTTGACCTTTTACCTTTCTTTTAAATTTGAGCTCTGCACCTGGAGTGGAAGGGACACTGTCTCGAGCTTCTTGTGCTAGTGTCCGCAGTTACCTGGTGTTGCACAGATGTTTCCATGAGCCTCCCCCTCCCCCGCCCTGGGACCCTTGTGCTGTGCTGTACCTCTTTTATCAGGCTGTTGAGCTTTTTTTTGTGACTTTCTTGCATCACTCATTTCTTTTCCCATTTTCCCCTCTGCCTCTCTTTTTTGATTTTTAAAATTGTTTTTGAGTTCTTCCAGGAATTCTTTTTGGGCATGAGACCAATTCCCATTTTTCTTTGAGGCTTTGTATGTGTCACTTTTAACTTTGTTTTCTTCTGAGTTTGTGTTTTGATCTTCCCTGTCACCATAGTACCTCTCTATGGGCAGGTGGTTTTTTTTTTTTTGTTTTGTTTTGTTTTGCCTATTTTTCCAGCCTATTTCTTGACCTATTTCTTGACATAACTTTATGTTAAAGTTGGGCTTTGCTCTTGGAATAGGGGGGCACTGTCCCAAACTTCAGGTTTTTTGTGGAACTGTTTTCAGAGTTTGTTCTAGATATCTTTAAGTTTTCAGTTCTTCCAAGATGGTATGATATAAGGAGAGGTATGTTTACTGTTATTCTGGCCTGTGGTCTCATCTTTGAGTGACCACAAGTACTCCTTTCCACCTTAGAAATGTGACCCAGGTTTCTGCTTCCCTGCATCTGCAAGCCCTGGTGTGTTGGTGCTCCTCCTCACCCTGGGTCTGAGGCCCAGGATTACAACCTGGATCCACATATGAGTAATGCAACAGAGTTCTTTGCCCAGTGCCAGCAAAGGAATACCTGTAATCTCCTTCTGATCAGTCGTCCTACCTCCTTACCATATGTGGACTGAGAGCTGCAGAAGCTGCTGGTGCCAATTCAGGTGCCAAAGGCCTGCTGCTGACTTGCCAAGGTGCAGCCTGTTGCCATCTTGCCAGGGTGTTTCTTGAACTAGACTGTACTCCACTCTCTCCCCGATATGACAGACCTTTCCTGCTGACCTTCTAAGTTGTCTTGGGCTGGAAAATTATTCCACCCTGTCCTTTTGTGGTTCTATTGCTCCAGAATTTGTTTTGAGGAGTTATTTTAAAGTTGTTTAGAGGGGAATTCTGCCTTTTCTCTCTTCACTTGTCCTGTTGCTGGTTTACTTAATGTTTGCTGTGCAAGATCTTTCATCTCCTGCCTCCATGATTTTGTATTGGCTGTCCCTCTCCCCTGGCATGCTTTCCCTTCTCACTTATTTTTCTAATGATCTCTAGTTTCCTCAAAATCTAGCTCAAGGGTCATTTCCTATGGTGCCTCTCACATAATGAGTGCTTGATAAAGACACCTATTGTTAATCAATTTTGGGAGGGCTTTCCTGATCTTCTCAGTCCTTAGTGATTTCTACTGATTCTCAAAATTTCTTTACTATGCATTTTTTTTTGTATTATGCATGTACATTGTGATCCATTCTCCAGCAGAAAATGAACTCCTTGAGAGCAAGGCCTAGTTAGTTTTTGGTTTTACATCGTTGTCGCCTGGCATATAGAGGTATATATAATACATGCTTGTTGAATTGTCAAGTCTATGAGATTTTACAGACAAATTTATATACTGCCCTTAGCTGCCATAGCTCTCTGTTTGTCAAGAAGATGAAGAGATTGTGAATTGAGACAGTTTCTACATCTCTTGGGCTTCTAATTACACTGGTTAAACTTCCTTAAGAACTGATAGTTGTGTTGACGTTTGTTGTTTTATTCACTTTCCAGCATAGACAGCTTGTTCAAAAGATTGGTTGCCTGAGGTAAACCTCATATATTTTCATTGTTATTCTTCTAATCAGGTATTTTTATATTTATTCCACATCGCAGTATATATAGAAGCTGATTTTGGAAATGATTGCCCCTTTGGTAACTAGTTGTTTCCTATCTGTTAAAATATAACCAATTCCATTTTTGTAATGTTATTTGATACTTGAAATGCCTACTGACTCCTAGCTACCTTCTTGAAGAAAATGTTGATGCAGGGGAAAGAATGTTGTATTTTTAATCTGAGGATTAAGGTTTGAATCTTGATTCTGCCACTTACTACTTTTGTGACCTTGGGCGGGTCATTAACTTTCTGAGCCTCAGTTTCTTCATCTGTGAAATGAGTGGTTTGGACTATACGACTTTGGGCTTTAGGGTCCAGGTCTCACTATGTAATTCTATAATCCTCAACAAAAGCATCCCACTTTTCTATAGTCCACAAATGTTTGATGTTTCTCCTCTACTAGATCTCCTTTTGTACTGAAATAACCAAATATTAAAAGTGTACATTTTAATCTGGAGGTTCTTATTCATAATTATTTATTAACAAAAATTATTAAGTATCTGTTGTACGCTAGGCACTGTGTTAGATTCTGGGAATACAAAGATGAAAAGGAAGCAGTTTCTGCACTCAAGGTATATATCTTATTGGGGGAAACTGTATACATTTATAAGAAAGTACAGAAGGAATTCGAAATAAATGCAAGGTAGTTTAAGGAGGTCAAGAACGCACATATCAGTTGAGGGGATCAGGAAAGGCTTCATGCAGAAGGTGACTTGAGCTAAGCCTTAAAGAAAGTCAGGGAGATGATAGTGAGGAGGAAGTGAATTCCAGGCATCAGGGACAGCTGGTGCGAAGACACAGAGATGGGAGATGGAGGTGTGTGTGTTAATGGAGACTTGTGTGTTAGGAATAGACAGAAAGCCACATTGACAGGACCATGAGAAGCATGAATGGAGGAAGCTTGGGATACTCTGGAGGGAGAGTGAAGAGGGAATGAATACACAGGGAATGGCAACAGAAACAACATGCTGTGTATGAGGAACAGCAAGAAAGCCAGTTCACATGGACTCTGGTGTGTTTTAAGGGAAGTAATGTGTACTATGGGAGCTAGGTGGTACAGTGGATAGAGTGGTGGCTTTGGAGTTAGGAGGACCTGAGTTCAAATCCAGCCTCAGACATTTACAAGCTGTGTGACCCTAGCCAAATCACTTAACTCTATTTGCCTCAGTTTCCTAATCAGTGAAATGAGCTGGAGAAGGAAATGACAAACCACTTCAGTATTTTTGCCAAGAAAACCCCAAATGGGGTCATGGAGAGTCAGACACAACTGAACTAACTCAACAATAACAACATGTAGTATGACTAGAAAGGTAGGTTGGAGCCAAATTTTAAAGGGTTTTAAATGCCAAATGGAGAGGTTTATATTTGACTCTGTGAGAAATAAGGAGTCACTGGAGTTTATTGAGTGGTAGAGTAACTTATGCTTTAGGAAATCATTTTGGCAGCTTGTGTGGTCTTTTGAATAAGAGATATCATTTTTCAATAATGGGGTTCTTCTGACCGATTCATAGATACTTGTGAAATTGAACTTGTCCTCTTGTTTTGGGAACTTTCATTCCTCTTATTTATTGCCTAAGCTTTGGACCTCTTAGGCATGTAACATCTGATATTATTATTGTCTTCTTTCTTGGATTTCTGTCTCTTATAAACTTTTGGATGTTCCAACTGCAATATTCTTTTATTCATCAATACCTCTTATGCTATCTAGCTTGATAGATAAACCTGGACACTTTTATCTCCACTCAGTTTTATTAATTTTAAAGCCCTTTTGATTAAGAGGAAGGGAAAGTAGCATGCATTTATTAAGGGCCTAGAATGCACCAGGTACTGTACTAAGTGCTTTATAAATTTCATTTCATTTGATCCTCACAACAACCCTGACATTCTTCTCTTCTAAAACCTCCTGATAAGCTATTTTCCCATTTACCACTTCAGATCTCTCTCCCTCCCCCACATTGAATCTTTTTATTTTTATTTTTTGTGGGAATGCTTCACTTTTCCCATACAATATATCCCTATTAAAAATATAATTTGTTTGAGACTTCTCTGTTTTTTTCTCCCATCATAAGTTCTTCTTAAAAGAGTATGGAGAAGTCTATCTCAAATCTCTTTATCTTTTCTTCTCAGAGAAAGAGAAAGAGTAACCTACATTTATAATAAATAGCTGTGGCAGAAATATAAATACCATACACTCAGTGCAAATCTTTGCAGCATTCTTCCTGTTCTCCATACAGATTGGTACTCCTAACTTTGTTGTTTTAACTACTTCTGGGGCTTTTGCACCAAGGCTAGCCCCAAAAAAGGGATATACTTTCCCTTTGAAGGGATGTACTTCCCAAAGAAGATACTTTCCCCAACTTCTCTGCAGAGGATGGGGTCCAAAGATATGGAATATGGCATATAACGTCATTTTTGATGTATTGTTTGGTTTTAATAGTTTTTTTTCTCTTCTTCATTAAAAAAATTTTTTTTGCTTTTTTTTTTTTGTGAGGCAATCGAGGTTAAGTGACTTGCCCAGAGTCACACAGCTATTAAGTGTCATGTGTCTGAGGCTGGATTTGAACTCAGGTCCTCCTGACTCCAAGGCTAGAGCTCTATCTACTGCGCCACCTAGCTGCCCCCCAAAAAAACTTTATTAAAAGGATTGGCTCCCTAAGAAGGTGGAAGGGAAAGGACATAGGGGAAAATATAGGTGATCTAAAAACAAAAGATATCACTAAAACTATTTTAAAGACTATTGTTTTATTAAACAACATATACTTCATGCTTGCTCTTTGGAGTCCAAAGTTATAGTTCCAACGAAATTCCTGATTTCCATTTCTTGTTGGAAGCATATTACTTTTTAAATAGTCTGCCTCTGAATTTAAACACTTCATTGTACCCCCTGAGGTACACTCCTCAGAGGAGAAATTATTTAAGGGGCAATCCTAGGCATTGGAAGCATGCAAGAAGAGTGTGGTCCCCTTTCTTTAATTTATCCTAGCATAGAACAGTTTGTGTAATGTTTTTCATTCTTTTTTTGGCTAAAATGCATGCATTAAATGTATGATCAGGGCATAAATCTGTCTCTTACTAGGGTTTCTCCACTTCTTCCTATAGATAAAAATACTGTAAATAATGACAAAGAAAAATGCAGTATCACATTTAAAAATACAAAATAGTCCCATAAGCCACAACAGATTTTATTATTATTTTTGAGATGTGTTGGTGGAAGAGACCACTAGCCATTAATATAAAAGAAAATTCATGTATTTGGTTTTCAAGTACAGTATTAGCATTTGATTCTCCAAAGTTTGTAATGTACTCTGCTCAGATTGGTTTTAGATTTTTTTTTTTTTGCCTCTGTCTATGTGGAAGGAGGTGGAGGAAAATGTAAAACATACAGAGTTTAGGATATCTCTCATAAACACAATGCAGTTGTGAATAAGTTTGCATATTAAGGAAGTGTTTGAGCGGTCAGATTTTAAAGCACTTAATTCAATATCCATTTTCTTTAATTTGAGAAGTAACATGGCATAATAGAGTAGTGAACTTAGAGTCAGGAATAAGCGGGTTCAAATCTCCCTCCTCTGACAGTAGCTGTGTAACCCTAGGCAAATCACTTAACTTTTTTGAGCCGCAGAAAACTCTCTAAGATGAATTGTAATCTGCCTTGCTGAGGGAGCTCCCACATTGACAGAACCAGGTTTCATTGATGAATGTCTTTTATTTAAGAATAAGCTCAGTCCCATTGTGGTAGAGGTGGAAGAATATTTGACAACCTTGGTCAGAGTAGCCACTTAATAAGCATTTGGTGAAATGAATTTGTTGACTTGACTTTAACACTCCTAGTGATGGTGACAGACAAAATGTCTTACATATAATAGGTATTCAGTCAACATTTATTTAATTGATGAATGATCTATCTACTTATTCTGACCTGATTCTCCTGGCAACTAGTGACCCACATTGGTGAGATAGTTGGACAAGTTTAGGTCTTTTTCAGTAAGTTTCTCTTTCAAAAGTCTCATTTCAAAGATATGTAAAGAACTAACTCAAATTTATAAGAATAAGAGCCATTCCCCATTTGATAAATGATTTAAAAATATGAACTGGCAGTTCTCAATGAAGAAACCTGTGCCAAATAGTTATATGAAAAAAATGCTCCAAATTCACTAATAATTAGAAAAATGTAAATTTCAAGCCATTCTGAGGTTCCATCTCACACACAGTATATTAGAAAAGGTTACCAAAAAAAAAGGAAAATCATAAATGTTGGAAGGGCTATGGAAAAACAGTCACATTAATATATGTTAGTAGAGCCATGTAGAGTCTAACCATAATTTGAAATTGTGGCCCCAAAGTTACTAGGCAGCACATGCTTTCTGACTATATCAACTGTGTCATTGCTAGGCCTATATCTCCCAAAAGAGCAAAGAAAGTGGAAAAGGTTCTGTATGCTCATAAATATTTATAGCAGCTCTTTTTGTGGTTTTAAAAATATTGGAAACTAAAGGATACCCATCAATTGGGAAATGGATGAACGAAATATGGTATGTGAATGTAATATTGACCTATAAAAAATAAAGAAAAAAGATAGCTTTAAAGAGATAGAGAAAGAACTGTATGAGTTGATGCAGAGTGAAATGAGCAGAGCCAGCAGAACAATTTATACTTTAACATCATTATTGTAAAAATGAACAATTCTGAAAGACAAGAATTCTGATCAACCTAATGATCAACTGTGATTCCAGAGGACTGATGGAGATGAGAGTAGCCCATCTCATCACAGAAAGATGACGGACCAGTCTGAAGAGAAACAAATGCATTTTTAGATGTGACCAACGTGGGAATTTGTTTTGTTTGATTGTGCTTGATTTCTGTAATTCTTCCTTCCAAATGTGTTCTCCCCATCCCATCAGTTGATGAGGAGAGGTGCTAGGAAGAAGAAAATGAATGCCTTGTAATTTTTGGTTAGCTTCCCTGTACTGCTTTTTTCCCATCTCTCTTTCTTTTTAAATACTTGTTTAAGTGGATAGGTAGGAAAAGGGAGTGGAATATATTAAAAATGAGCATGATGTAAAAATGCTACCAATAAAAATTAGATAATATTTAAAGTTTAAGGTTACAGTGGTTTTCATAGAAAATTGTGATGCCAAGGTGTGCACATGTGAATTGATTTGCTATTTAGGACAAATTAGGTTCAAGGTTAACCAATCAATCTAGGGTCACCAAGGTTGGCTTGTATTTTGTGGATGTCCTCAACTTTTTTAGCCAGTCAGTCCTAAGCTATGATTTCACTGTGATAGGGGAACTCCCAATGTAGAAATGCCCTTCACAGATGCAGGTGAATAACTCATCTGTTTCTTGGAGGCTCAGAAATCTGTGTATAGCACCAAGAGGTTAAGTGAATTGCCCATGATTAATTACACAGTATATGTCAGAAGCAAAACTCAAACCCAGATCTTCCTTGATTTCAAGGGTTGCCTATCTATTATGACATATTACCTCCCTTCCCAAATGTATTTCTGGAATCCTAGGATTATAAAGTTTAAAGAAGCTTGAAGCTCAGCTAAGATCTATAATTTAGCTGAACCTTGACTTTTTTTAATCACAAAACCTTGAGTATTAAATAGTTAGCCATGTTCTCTGCTAATGTATGTCTTCTGGGTTGTGCCATACAGATGCTTGCAAGGGGCTCTCCTTTCATGTTTCAGGCCAGCAGCTCCTATTACATTGTAGCCTCAACTTTACTCACTACAACTTAGTTACTTCTTTATTATCTTAATATGACATCATTGGCCATCTGGCTGATTTGAAATGTGAAAGAGAATAATCCTGTACCATAATGACTTTCAAGTGGAACAGTAAATCTTTAGGGATAACCAGAGCTTTTGCTTTTAAAAAATGAGTTTTTTCTGGTCTATTAACTGTTATTTTATTTCTATTTAGAGAATACCATTCTAATCATTTTGCTTTTGGGTGCAGAAATGTGCAAAAAAAAGTATGGTGCTTTCACCATCCTTCCCTTGTAGATTATTATTGTGTTAATTATCTCTGTTCGGTATCTGCAAAGGTAGCGATAACTAACCAGAGCTTATCCTTGGTTGACTTTTGTCTGTATTGCAAGCAAAATGTGACTTGGATTGAGTTGGCTCTAAGCCTTTTTGCTCTCAGAGAGATCTAAAGATTGTAATCTTTAGTTTCTCTGATTAGATTTCTGTCTTATAAAACTGCTTTCTGAGTACTGTGCCTGTGAACAGGTGATTTAACTCTATTCTGCACTAGGCACTGTGCATGCAAGAATTCTTCTATACCCAGCACTAGGATGCTTTTGTATGAAATTTCACTCCAAGCACTCATAATTAATAATAGCTAAAATTGACATAACACTTTAAGGTTTATAAAGCACTTTGCACATACTATATTCTTCTAACCTCAACCCTGTGAAGTAGGTCCTATTGTTATCTCCATTTTACACAAGTGGAAACTGAGGTAGAGAGAAGTTAAGTGAGTTACCCAGGATCACACATCTAGGACATGTCTGAAGGACAATTTGACCTTAGATCTTTCTAGCTCTGGGGTGGGGATCCTGCAGCCTCAAGGCCAAATGTGGTCTTCTAGGTCCTTGGGTGCGACTTTTTGACTGAATCCAAGTTTTACAGAACAAATCCTTTTATTAAGGGACTATACTAGTTTGTTTATAGAGTTGTAAATGGTCTGTGTGTCAGGGTTGTCACAGTACTGTTCACAGGAGAAATATTTATGATCCTAGCACAGTGAACTCATGATCTAAATCCTTAATAAACTAGAGAATTTCCACAGGAGGGAGACTAGGATGTTGAAGGGCCTTGAGTCCACTTCTCATGGGAATTAATTGAAAGAACTAGAAATATTAACTCTGGAGGAAATTCAGGGGAGATATCATGCCTGGGGTTAAGTATTTGAAGGGCTGTCATGCGTAAGAGGGATTACATTTATTCTGTTTGACCCCAGAGGGCAGACCCAGGAGCCGTAAGTGGACATTGTAAAGAGGCAAACTTGAGTTTTATGGCAAGAAAAACTTCCTCATAATTTCAGCCATCTCTAAGTGGAATAGACTGACTGGAAACATAAAGAGGAGGTGTCTGAAGTTTGTCATGGATGTTATGGTGAGATTTCCTTTTGCATATGGGTTGGACTGGTTGGCTGCTAAGGTCCCTTCCAACTTTAAAATTCGTTGTTTCTGTGAAATACCTCTTAAAATGTGCCGCGACTGATGGTGGGAAATAATCATTTGAATCAGCTTGACGAAAAGATGGAGTTGGAAAGCACTCTAACTCTTACCTCCAGTGTTCTTGCTCAGTATACTGCCTCATACATTCATATTGAATGTGGGATTATAGGGGTAACAATAGCTAGCATCTATCTAGGTTTATAAAATACATTTATACATATATATTTATATAGGTCTTTAATATATATGTATACTTGTGTGTTTGTGTGTACATATGTACATATATACATTATATATATGTATATATATGTATTTAGAGTTTAAAAAATACTTTGCAAATATTATCTTACTTCATCTACACAACAACCTAAGGAGGTAAGTGCTATTATTATCCCCATTTTACTGATGAAGAAACTGAGGGAGAGGTTAAGTGACTTACCTAGGATCACACATCTAGTAAGTATCTGAGGCTGGATTTGAACTCTAGTCTTCTTGTCTCCAGGTCCAGCACTTTATCTTGTGCCATCAAGCTGTTTTTATAGATTTATAACTAGAAGGAACCTTAAAGTGTCTTCCCTAAGGGCAACCTTCTCAATTTACAGATGATGAAACAGTTCTAAAATGCTAAATGCCTAAGGTCATGTATGTAGTTGGTGAAAGAGCTGATATATGAACCCAGATTTTCTGACTCCCAACTCTTTGTTCTCTCTGTTATAGGGTGTAGATAGCTAGTTGAGAAAGGGTGTAGATAGCTAGTTGAGAAAGGGGAAGACAGACAGACATACACAGAGAGGGTCAGGGGAGAAGAAAAGAGAAGAGATAGGAGAGAGAGGTGGGAAGAGAAAGAAGAGAGGGAGAGAGAAAAGAGAAGAAAGAGAGTAGAGAAAGAGAGAAAGAGGAGAGAGAGAAGGAGAGAGAAGGAAGAAGAAGAAGAAGAAGAAGAAGAAGAAGAAGAAGAAGAAGAAGAAGAAGAAGAAGAAGAAGAAGAA
>NW_020948739.1:2389447-2395053 GCF_900497805.2 Vombatus ursinus
AAGAAGAAGAAGAAGAAGAAGAAGAAGAAGAAGAAGAAGAAGAAGAAAGGAGAGAGGGAGGGGAAAGAGAGAGAGAGGGAGAGAGAAGAGAGACAGAGACAGAGAGACAGGGGAGGGAGGAGGAGAGACACACAGAGAAAGAGAGACAGAGAGAGAGAGAGAGAGAGACAGAGAGAGAGAGAGACTGACAGAGACAGAGAGAGACAGAGAGACAAAGAGAGACAGAGACAGAGAGAACATTACCTTTAGGAAGAGCTTACAATTCCAAGCACTGTGATAATCACTGAAGTTACAGGAAAACAAGGCAAAATCTTCAAGGACCTTACATTTTAATGGGGGAAGATAACTTTTAAAGGGGACTTTGGGGGTGGAGTGGAGGAGGATTGAAGGAGAGGGTAAGGCTTCTGGAAAGGAGAGAAATCCAGAGAGTGAGTTGAGCTCGAAGTAGGCTGGGGCCTCTCAGACCTCCTGTCACCAGGGTTGGGAAGGCTATTAGAAAAAGTGGAGAGGCCCAGAGAATGAGTTTAGCCACTTCTCATATAGAATGGATTCTTCATATTCTCTTCATGCCCATATCAGAATTGTCCATGTGCATTATGACTGAAGCCAATCACTGTTTGTGGCCTCCTGGTAAGGTACAACCAAAGCAGGATCCTCCCTACACATAATCCATTTATTCTACTTGAGGTGATTTTCATATTTTCCTGTTTTTTTATTATTTCTCAAGAACATCATTTAGGTGCACTTAAAAATTGAACACAGGGCTGTAGCTCAAGGGCTAAGCAGAGAGTTATGCTTATCTCATCCAACATCCTCCTTTTAACGATGAAGAAATTAAATGACTTTATGAAAGTCATACAGTAGTAAGCATCAGAACCAGGATTTGAATAACAGCAATAGCAATAATAGCATTTACATAAGCGCTTTAAGTTTTGCAAAGTACACATGTTATATTTGATCCTCACAACAACCCTATGAGGGAGGTGCTCATTATAAGTCCCATTTTACAGATAAGGAGACTGAGACTGAGAAAGGTTAAGTGACTTACCTAGGGTCACTCAGCCAGTGTCTGAAACAGTATATGAAGTTACACTTTCCTTATTCCAAGTCCTACACTCTATTCACTGGGCCCCCAAGTCCACCACTTGAACGAAGTCTTTTTACTCCAAAGTCACTACTATGTCCCCTGTACCACACTGGCTCCAAATAGAGTCATTTACCGTAGTGAGACATTTTTAGCTTATCATGCAACCATCTTAGAGAAAAGTAATTAAGAAGCAGACCTTTTATAGGTAGTTTTTAGTGATCATACCTCTGCTGCCTCAATGTAGTGAATAGCTTATTCTAGGGTTTTTGTTTTTTGTTGTTTTTTTTTTAGGCAATTGGGGTTAAGTGACTTGCCCAGGGTCACACAGCTAGTAAGTGTCAAGTGTTTGTTCTGAGGTCAGATTTGAACTTAGGTCCTCCTGACATCAGGGCTGGTTCTCTATCCACTGCACCACCAAGCTGCCCTTAGTTGTTTTGGTTTTTTTTTTTGTTTGTTTGTTTGTTTGTTTTTTTTAAGTTGTCCTGGGGAGGGCAAGATCTAACACGTCTACCAAGCTGGAAAGGCTTTGAGGATTGTCCTGAAACTATGCTTTACATCTGTCATCCAAGTACCAGCCTGGATAGTTTTGGGAAGGGTTCATCACCAGCTTGGCTACTCAGTGAGGAATTTTTTTATTCACATAAAAAAATGCTAACATGTGTAAAGTACTTTGCAAACCTTAAAACATTTATGCAAATGTTATTATTGCTATTATTCAAAGTCCCACCTCTAATGCTTACAACAATACCAGAGGCATTCAGCAAAAGTCATAGAAGGCAGACCTGGGAAAGACCTTAGCTTAAAAAGGCCAAGGTCTCCCCCTGCATCTGGGGTCAGCTTGAGTTGTTCTGACCTATGTCTTGCCACTGGACTCATATGGCTGCAGAGGAGAGAGTGAGGCTGATGACTGCACAGCCCTGCCTCACTTAAATCCAATACACTTGCAAGTCAAGACATTACCTTCCTGATATCATTGGTCCCCTTTGAGAACGAACAACAGTAGAAGGGGGGCAGCTAGGTGGCACAGTGGATAGAGCACTAGCCCTAGAGTGAGGAGACCTGCAATCCGGCCTCAGACACTTGTTACCTGTGTGACCCAGGGCAAGTCACTTAATCCCAATTGCCTCCCCAAAACAAACAAACAAAAATATCATGGAAGGGTGGAGACATTGGGCTAGGGAATGTCCAGCACTGAGGAAATCATAGATCCTCTGAGTATTGAGGGGAGCTGAGGCTGCAGCTATGGCTTGTGTACTTTCTTTGGTCTGACACTTCTTGCGAGATTTGCTCATGTTCCCAGCCAATTACTTGAGTTATAAACTCTTTATTGAGGTAGAGGTCTGCTTCCAATGGAGTGGAGAATGTACTATCCCAACCTTGAGGGTTTTTTCGGGGACTGTTTTCAGAGATACTTCTAGGGACCTGTAAATTTTCAGTTCTTCCAAGGTGCTATGATCAAAGGCGAGGTGTTTACTCCTTTCTTGGCCTGTGCTCTGGTCTATGAGTGACCATAAGCACTCTTTTCTCTATCTCTATTTATGTGAGGAGGATTTCCTCTCCACCACCACTACAAGCTCCACCACACCAGTGCTTCTCCCACCCCAGGACTGCCCCTCAGAACTGTGACCCAGATCCAAGCCTGGGCAAAGCAAGAGATTCCTGCCTCAGCACTGGCAGAGAGATCCCTGCAATCTCCCTCTGATCAACCACCCAATTCCCCCACAGTCTGTGGGCTGGAAACTCAGGAGGCGGCCACTGCCCCAGGCCACTCTCTGGAACTGGGGCTGAGACCTAGCTTCTCTCTCACCACAGAAACAGACTTTTCCCACTGACTTTCTAAGTTGTCTTTGGCATTCATGGGTTGAGAAGTCTGGAAACCCACCACAGCTGCCTGCGATTCAGTCCTCTGAGGCCTGCTGCAGGTTCTCTGTGGCCTGCGCCCCACGCTGAACTGTGCTCCTCCCCCAGCCCAGTGCGATATACCTTTCTGATCAACCATCCAGGTTGTCTTGGGCTGGAAATTTGTTTCACTCTGTCTTTTTGTGGGTTCTGCTGCTTTAGAATTTGTTTAGAGCCATTTTTATAGGTATTTGGAGGGGTTTGGGGGAGAGCTCAAGCAAGTCATTGCTTTCACTCTGCCATCTTCACTCCGCCGCTCATGTACTTTCTTAATTCCAAATTAGTGGTAGCCACCAACCTTTATACATGCTATGAGACAGTTATTATGTGCCCTTTGCATTTAACTCACTGTCTTTGTTACTGAAAGAACTATCTTAAAGCCAGTAAAATAGCTCTGACTTAAGAAACCCAAAACCACATTCCCTCTACCTCATAGCTCGTCCCCTTCCTGGGTGCAGTATGGATAGCTTTCCTTGGTTGTTAAGATACAGCAGCATAGAAAAACCCATTTTCTTCCCTTCTTTCACCTCCCTCTCCCACTTTTCTCAAGTCATAAGATACTTAGAGCTCCCAAGTAGAGCCTCACTTTACTGCTGGGTTTCAATTACTGCCATTGTAAGGTCACTGGATCCCTTCCCTTGAGTTTCCTCCTCCTAAACCTGATTGAATTCTTCAGAAAGTGCTTTAATAACCTACAATAGTCACCTCTGGCTTGCTAGGCCATGGCGGTCCATTGTGCTGCCATGCAGGATGTCCAGATAAGGGTGTGATTACAGGCCCTGTGCTTCCCAGGCCTGGAGAGAGCATTTGTCATCATTGCTTTCTCTGTTAACCCTATCTGGAGAGTTGTGTGGATGGGGCTTTTCTTGGCTCAGTGGGCCATACCTGGAGTCAAGCAGTGCCAGGACAGGGTTAGAGGAGGGAGAAAGAAGAGGTGATTACTTCCTGCCCCCTCCTTTCTCCAGAAGGCAGAAAATCAGCTTGGTTGAATGCAAAAAGTAAAAAGAACTGGGCACCCACAGTGTTTCATTTGCTTAATTGCTTTTCCTAGGGCTGCGGCCAAAAAGGACCCTGCGCTTGGTACTGTGGACTGCTGAGGAGCAAGGTGGCATCGGTTCACTCCAGTATTACCAGCAGCACAAGGTAAAAACTGAGCTTGGTAGAATTATGAGGTCCCTGATTACTATCTCCCTTATCCAAGTGAGCACACAGGTACAGTGTTGGGTGCCATTTCTGTACTTTCGTAAGGCATGGCAATTAACTTTGACTTGTCTAGAAGAAGCAAAGAGACCATATCGTAACTCTGACTTTATCTTCTAGACTTTTGCTATCTTGTGTATGTGGCACTGATATGTGGGATGGGTGAATATTTTCCTCCTAAGAATTGAAAGGAATGAATACTATGCTTGGAATCAGAAGACCTAGGTTCAATTTCCAGCTCTATTTATTAGCTGTGCAACCTTGGGGGAGGGAGATAGGTAGCACAGTAGATAGAGTGCTGGAACTGGACTCAGGAAGACTCATCTTTGTGAGTTCAAATCTGGCCTCAGTCATTTACCAGCTGTGTGACTCTGGGTAAGTCACTTAACCATGTTTGCCTTAGATTCCTCATCTGTAAAATGAGCTGGAGAAGGAAATGGCAAAGCACTCCAGTATCTTTGCCAAGAAGACCTCAAATGGGGTCATGAAGAGTTGGACATGACTGAAAAGACTGAACAACAATAACAAAAACCTTGGGCAAGTTGCTTATCTTCACTGAACCTTAACTTTTTCATCTGTAGAATGGGGCAATAATGCTCATCTCACAGGGTTGTTGTGAGGATCAAATGAGGAAAGTGCTTCTTAATTGGAAAGGATCATACTTGCTACTGTAAATTTTTTGTCCAAGGATAGGGGATTAAGAGGGAGCTCAGCTGGTTCAATCAGATAGGCAGCCTTAAGCTTTTAAGAACATGTATTCTTCCTCACTTAATATGGCTATTCTGGTGAATTCTCTGAATAACAATAATAATAACAACAACAACAACAACAATAGCATTTATATGGTTTTTATGTGCTAGACACTGTGCTAAACTCCTTGCAAATATTATGTCATTTGATTCTCACAACAACTCTGAGTGGTGGGAACTATCATTGTCCTTATTTTACAGCTGAAGAAACTGAGATTTAGTCATTTGCCTGAGGTCACACAGCTTGGAAGTGTCCAAGGTTAGATTTGAACTCCGGTCTTCCTGACCTTCCTGACCATTGCACCAACTAGCCAACCTTCTAGGCTCTGAAACAGCACAAGCAATGGCTTTGGACCACTGTGTGTGTGTGTGTCTGTGTGTGTGTGTGTTTGAGGTTTTCTTGTCAAAGATACTGGAGTGGTTTGCCATTTTCTTTTCCAGCTTATTTTATAGATGAGTTAAACAGGGTTAAATGACTTGCCTAGGGTCACGTTGCTAGTAAGTGTCTGAAGCTGGATTCGAACTTAGGAAGATGAGTCTTCCTGACTCCAGGCTAAGCACTCTGTCCACTGTGTCACCTAGCTGCCGCATTGAACCACCACAGAGACCTATGAATACACACACACACACACACACACACACACACACACACACACACACACACACACACA